>NW_028270176.1:17325472-17447972 GCF_037043375.1 Chiloscyllium plagiosum
AAGATGGAAGTTTTAATCTAAGATTGTTTACTGTGTCACATCTCCATGACACTGGATTCCTTTGGCGATAAATTCTGTGACCATGATCTTAATGTCCACAACCACCCGATGAAGGAGCAGCGCTCCGATAGCTACTGCTTCCAAATAAACCTGTTGGACTATAACCTGGTATTGTGTGATATTTATCCTTAGAGGCACATGGTGAAAGCTATGATGAAGGGATTTTGCCCGAAATATCGCTTTTCCTGCTCCTCGGATGCTGCCTGACCTGCTGTGCTTTTCCAGCACCACACTCTTAACTTTAGAGGGGCATGGGTAGCTGTGTCTGTGTGAGTGTGTCTGCGTCTGTGAGAGTGTGTGTGTGTGTGTGTATGGGTGTGTGTCTGTTTGTGTGTGTATGTTTGTGTGTGTGGTGTGTGTGGCTGTGTCTGTGCCTGTGCGAGGTGGAACTAGATATCTTTAGGATATCTGGTCAGGTTGGGCCGAAGGGTCTGGTTCCGTGACTCTGTGATTCCTCCCTCCTTCCCAGGTACTGCTGCCAATGGTCCCATGACATCGGGTCCATTTCTCCCAAAGCAATCTTCGAGCCACGTGGTTTATCTCTTTGATCCTCTGACCCTACGCTCATTAGTTCAGCTAGTAATCCAGGAATTACTAGCGTTTGAGTTCTGCGTTCTAATTTAGCCGCGGCTGCTTGCATTTCCACAATGCAACCACTTTCCTCTTTGTATCTATTGTGTTAGTACCTGTGTGGGCTGCGATAGCTGGATCTGTCACCTCCCACTTCCTCTGCATCCCAGACGGGACATCAAAAGGCAGACAACATATGGCTTTCGGGACTCCCCCTCATAGAGTCCCTGTAGAGTGGGGTCAGGCCCATCCAATCCACATTGACACATCAAAACCGGGCCCACCCACTAACCGAGCCCTGTAAGCCTGCACTTCCCGTGGCCAATCCAGTTTAACTACGGGTCCTTGGACTGATTAGATTAGATTAGATGTCCTACAGTATAGAAACCGGCCCAAGAAGTCCATATCGACCCTCTGAAGAGTGACCCACCCAGGCCTATTCCCCTACCCTATATTTACCCCTGACTAACACTACGGACAATTTAGCATGGCCAATCCCACCCTAACCTGCACATCCCTGGGCACTATGGGATAATTTAGCATGGCCAATCCACCCTAACCTGCACATCCCTGGGCACTATGGGACAATTTAGCATGGCCAATCCCACCCTAACCTGCACATCCCTGAACACTATGGGATAATTTAGCATGGTCAATCCACCCTAACCTGCACATCCCTTGGCACTATGGGACAATTCAGCATGGCCAATCCACCCTAACCTGCACATCCCTGAACACTATGGGATAATTTAGCATGGTCAATCCACCCTAACCTGCACATCCCTGGGCACTATGAGACAATTTAGCATGGTCAATCCACCCTAACCTATACATCCCTGGGCACTATGGGACAATTCAGCATGGCCAATCCACCCTAACCTGCACATCCCTGAACACTATGGGATAATTTAGCATGGCCAATCCACCCTAACCTGCACATCCCTGGCCACTATGGGACAATTCAGCATGGCCAATCCACCCTAACCTGCACATCCCTGGGCACTGTGGGACAATTTAGCATGGCCAATCCACCCTAACCTGCACATCCCTGGGCACTATGGGACAATTTAGCATGGCCAATTCACCCTAACCTGCACATCCCTGGGCACTATGGGACAATTTAGCATGGCCAATTCACCCTAACCTGCACATCCCCGGGCACTATGGGACAATTTAGCATGGCCAATCCACCCTAACCTGCACATCCCTGGGCACTATGGGACAATTTAGCATGGCCAATTCACCCTAACCTGCACATCCCTGGGCACTATGGGACAATTTAGCATGGCCAATCCACCCTAACCTGCACATCTTTGGACTGTGGGAGGAAACCGGAGCACCCGGAGGAAACCCACCCAGACACGGGGAGAACGTGCAAACTCCACACACAGTCACCCAATGCGGGAATGGAACCTGGGTCCCTGGCGCTGTGAGGCTGCAGTGCTAACCCACTGAGCCACCTGCCTGGGCACAGAGAGCAATGTCGTTTCCCCTGAATGTGCTATCCCTGGGTACGACTACATTTCTCTTGCCTCTCCACTCCTTAATGGCTTCCTTGTCCATGCTGTTCTGGTCAGTTTCCTCATCCTCCCTGCAACCCCAGTCTCATCCACTCAGGATCCTCCAGTCTGTTAGATGAGCTCAAGTTCTGAGTCTTCTTCAGCACTTCCTCCTGGATCCCTCTACCTGCCTTGCACATCCTCCTGTCGCTAACCACTGACCGAATTCGTGGTCGTTTTCCTCATGGTGAGACTGCCTCCCGAAACACAGTGCCCGGGTGTGTCTCTGGGTTTGAAGTACAGAGTCCAGCTGATCAACTCTGAGCCGGAGTTATGGAGCCACCCAGCAGAGAGACAGACCCTGCAGTACAACCAGTCTGTGCAAAATATGATCCTAAACTAAACTCTCCCCACCTGCCTGCTACTGGCCCACATCCCTCAGGACCAATGCTTATCCAAATGTCTTTTAAACATGGTAACTGTACCCACATCCACTCCTTCCTCAGCAAGTGTATTCCGGACACGGACCACTCTCTGTGTAAACAATTGCCCCTCGTGTCTTTTTGACATCTCTCACCCCTCACCTGAAAGATATGCCCCCTCACCTTGAATCTCCGCACACAAGGGAACAGACCGCGTTGGGTCACCTTATTGTGCACATCACAGAATCATAGAGTCATAGGGATATACAGCACATAAACAGACTCAGACAGTCATAGAGATGTACAGCACAGAAACAGAGTCATAGAGTCATAGATATTTCCAGCACGGAAACAGCCACATAGAGTCTGAGAGATGTACAGCACAGAAACTGAGTTATAGAGTCATAGAGAAGTGCAGTGCAGAAACAGAGTTATAGAGTCATAGAATTATACAGCACAGAAACAGAGTTATAGAGTAATAGAGATGTACAGCACAGACATAGAATTATAGAGAGATAGAGATGTACCGGATGTAAACAGAGTTATAGAGTCAAAGGGATGTACAGCACGGATAAAGAGTTATAGATTCATAGAGATGTACAGCACGGTAACAGAGTTATAGAGTCATAGAGATGTACAGCACAGAAACAGAATTATAGAGTCATAGAGATGTACAGCACAGAAACAGAGTTATAGAGTCATAGAGATGTACTGCACGGTAACAGAGTTATAGAGTCATAGAGATGTACAGCACGGAAACAGAGCTATAGAGACATAGAGATGTACAGCACGGAAACAAAGTTTTAGAGTCATAGAGATGTACAGCACAGAAACAGAGTTATAGAGACATAGAGATGTACAACACAGAAACAGAGTTATAGAGACATAGAGATGTACAGCACAGAAGCAGAGTCATAGAGTTATAGATTTATAGGGATGTACAGCACAGAAACAGAGTTAGAATGTGATCGAGATGTTAAGCACTTAAACAGAGTATAGAGTCATAGGGATGGACAGTACAGAAACAGAGTTATAGAGACATAGAGATATACTGCACGGAAACAGAGTTATGGAGTCATAGAGATATACAGTACGGGAATAGATTTATAGAGTCACAGAGATGTACAGCACAGAAACAGAGCTATAGAGTCATAGAAATGTACAGCACAGAAAGAGCATTATAGAGTCTTAGAGATGTACAGCACAGAAACAGGGTTATAGATTCATAGAGATGGAGAAGGAGAGGATTAGGCAAAATTGGAGGATATTTAATTGGGGAAGAGGAAACTATAATGTGATTAGACATGAGTTAGGAAGCATGGATTGGGAGCAATTGTTCCATGGTAAAGGCACTATAGACATGTGGAGACTGTTTAAGGAACAGTTGTTGCAAGTGATGAATAAATATGTCCCTCTGAGACAGGCAAGAAGTGGTAAGATAAAGGAACCTTGGATGACGAGAGCAGTGGAGCTTCTCGTCAAAAGGAAGAAGGTAGCTTACATAAGGTGGAGGAAGCTAGGGTCAAGCTCAGCTCTAGAGGATTACAGGCAGGCGAGGAAGGAGCTCAAAAATGGTCTGAGGAGAGCCAGGAGGGGGCACGAGAAAGGCTTGGCAGAACGGATTAGGCAGAACACAAAGGCATTTTACACTTATGTGAGGAATAAGAGAATGGTCAAAGAAAGAGTAGGGCCGATCAGGGATAGCATAGGGAATTTGTGTGTGGAGTCTGAGGAGGTAGGAGAAGCCCTAAATGAGTTTTTTGCTTCTGTCTTTACGAAAGAAATGAACTTTGTAGTGAATGAAACCTTTGAAGAGCAGGTGTGCATGCTGGAATGGATAGAGATAGAGGAAGCTGATATGCTGAAAATTTTGTCAAACATTAAGATTGACAAGTCGCCAGGCCCAGACCAGATTTGTCCTCGGCTGCTTTGGGAAACGCGAAATGCAATTGCTTCGCCACTTACGAAGATCTTTGCATCCTCGCTCTCCACTCGATTCGTACCTGAGGACTGGAGAGAGGCAAATGTAATTCTTCTCTTCAAGAAAGGAATTAGGGAAATCCCCGGCAATTACAGACCAGTAAGTCTCTCGCCTGTCGTCTGCAAGGTGTTAGAAAGGATTCTGAGGGATAGGATTTATGACCATCTGGAAGAACATGGCTTGATTAAATGCAGTCAACACGGCTTTGTGAGGGGCAGGTCATGCCTCACAAACCTTATCGAGTTCTTTGAGGATGTGGCGAGAAAAGTTGATGAGGGTTGAGCTGTGGATGTGGTGTATATGGACTTTAGCAAAGCATTTGATAAGGTTCCCCGTGGTAGGCTCATTCAGAAGGTCAGGAAGAATGGGATACAGGGGAACTTAGCTGTCTGGATACAGAATTGGCTGGTCAACAGAAGACAGCGAGTGGTAGTAGAAGGAAAATATTCTGCCTGGAAGTCAGTGGTGAGTGGTGTTCCACAGGGCTCTGTCCTTGGGCCTCTACTGTTTGTAATTTTTATTAGTGACTTGGATGAGGGGATTGAAGGATGGGTCAGCAAGTTTGTCGACGACACAAAGGTTGGAGGTGTCGTTGACAGTATAGAGGGCTTTGTAGGCTGCAGCGTGACATTGACAGGATGCAGAGATGGGCTAAGAGGTGGCAGATGGAGTTCAACCTGGATAAATGCGAGGTGATGCATTTTGGAAGGTCGAATTTGAAAGCTGGGTATAGGATTAAGGATAGGATTCTTGGCAGTGTGGAGTAACAGAGGGATCTTGGTGTGCAGATACATAGATCCCTTAAAATGGCCACCCAAGTGGACAGGGTTGTTAAGAAAGCGTATGGTGTTTTGGCTTTCATTAACAGGGGTATTGAGTTTAAGAGTCGTGAGATCTTGTTGCAGCTCTATAAAACTTTGGTTAGACCGCACTTGGAATATTGCGTCCAGTTCTGGTTGCTCTATTACAGGAAAGATGTGGATGCTTTGGAGAGGGGTCGGAGGAGGTTTACCAGGATGCTCCCTGGACTGGAGGGCTTATCTTATGAAGAGAGGTTGACTGAGCTCAGACTTTTTTCATTGGAGAAAAGGAGGAGGAGAGGGGACCTAATTGAGGTATACAAGGTAATGAGAGGCATAGATAGAGTCGATAGCCAGAGACTATTTCCCGGGGCAGAAATGACTAACACAAGGGGTCAAAGTTTTAAGCTGGTTGGAGGAAAGTATAGAGGGGATGTCAGAGGCGGGTTCTTTACACAGAGAGTTGTGAGAGCATGGAATGCGTTGCCAGCAGCAGTTGTGGAAGCGAGGTCATTGGGGATATTTAAGAGACTCCTGGACATGCATATGGTCACAGAAATTTGAGGGTGCATCCATGAGGATCAGTGGTCGGCACAACATCGTGGGCTGAAGGGCCTGTTCTGTGCTGTACTGTTCTATGTTCTATGTACAGCACGGAAACAGAGTTATAGAGTCATGGAGACATACAGCACTGAAACAGAGCCTTAGAGTTATAGAGATGTTCAGTACGGAAATAAAGTAAGAGATTCATGGAGATGTACAGCACAGAAACAGTGTCTTAGAGTCATAGAGATGTACAGCCAGGAAACAGAGCTATAGAGTCATTCAGATGTACAGCGTAGAAACAAAGTAATAGAGTCATTCAGATGTACAGCACAGAAGCAGAGTTATTGAATCTTCGAGATATACAGCAGAGAAACAGAGTTATACAGACATAGAGATGTACAGTACAGTAACACAGTTATAGAGTCACAGAGATGTACAGCACAGAAACAGAGTTAGAGAGTGACAGAGATATGTAGCACAGAAACAGAGTTAGAGAGTCATAGGGATGTACAGCACAGAAACAGAGTCACAGCGTCATCGAGATATACAGCAAGGAAACAGAGTTATACAGTCATAGGGATGTACAGCACAGAAACAGAGTTATAGAGTCATAGAGATGTACAGCACAGAAACAGAGTTATAGAGACATAGGAATGCACAGTTTGGAAACAAAGTTATAGAATCATAGAGATGTACAGCACAGAAACAGAGTTATAGAGACATAGGAATGCACAGTTTGGAAACAAAGTTATAGAGTCATAGAGATGTACAGCACAGAAACAGAGTTATAGAGACATAGGAATGCACAGTTTGGAAACAAAGTTATAGAGTCATAGAGATGTACAGCACGGAAACAGAGTAATTGAGTCATAGAGATATACAACGCAGAAATAGACCCTTCAGTCCAACTGATCCATGCCGACCATATGTCCTAAATTAATCTTGTCGCTTTTGCCATCACTTGGCCCATGTCCCACCAAACCCTTCCTATTCAACCGGCACCACTCCCCACCTCTTCCTCCGCTACATTGATGACTGCATTGGCGCCACCTCGTGCTCCCGCGAGGAGGTTGAGCAATTCATCAACTTCACCAACACATTCCACCCTGACCTTAAATTTACCTGGACCATCTCTGACACCTCCCTCCCCTTCCTGGACCTCTCCATCTCCATTAGTGAAGACCGACTTGACACTGACATTTTTTACAAACCCACCGACTCCCACAGCTACCTGGATTACACCTCTTCCCACCCTACCTCTTGCAAAAATGCCTTCCCGTATTCCCAATTCCTCCGCCTCCGCCGTATCTGCTCCCAGGAGGACCAGTTCCACCACAGAACACACCAGATGGCCTCCTTCTTTAGAGACCGCAATTTCCCTTCCCACGTAGTTAAAGATGCCCTCCAACGCATCTCGTCCACATCACGCACCTCCGCCCTCAGACCCCACCCCTCCAACCGTGACAAGGACAGAACGCCCCTGGTGCTCACCTTCCACCCTACCAACCTTCGCATAAACCAAATCATCCGCCGACATTTCCGCCACCTCCAAACGGACCCCACCACCAGGGATATATTTCCCTCCCCACCCCTTTCCGCCTTCCGCAAAGACCGTTCCCTCTGTGACTACCTGGTCAGGTCCGTGCCCCCCTCCGACCCACCCTCCCATCCTGGCACTTTCCCCTGCCACCGCAGGAACTGTAAAACCTGTGCCCACACCTCCTCCCTCACCTCTATCCAAGGTCCTAAAAGAGCCTTCCACATCCATCAAAGTTTTACCTGCACATCCACTAATATCATTTATTGTATCTGTTGCTCCCGATGCGGTCTCCTCTACATTGGGGAGACTGGGCGCCTCCTAGCAGAGTGCTTTAGGGAACATCTCTGGGACACCCGCACCAATCAACCACACCGCCCCGTGGCCCAACATTTCAACTCCCCCTCGCACTCTGCCGAGGACATGGAGGTCCTGGGCCTCCGCTCCCTCATCACCAGACGCCTGGAGGAAGAACGCCTCATCTTCCGCCTCAGAACACTTTAACCCCAGGGCATCAATGTGGACTTCACCAGTTTCCTCATTTCCCCTTCCCCCACCTCACCCTAGTTCCAAACTTCCAGCTCAGCACTGTCCCCATGACTTGTCCGGACTTGTCCTACCTGCCTATCTCCTTTTCCACCTATCCATTCCACCCTCTCCTCCCTGACCTATCACCTTCATCCCCTCCCCCACTCACCCATTGTACTCTATGCTACTCTCTCCCCATCCCCACTCCCCTCTAGCTTATCTCTCCACGCTTCAGGCTCTCTGCCTTTATTCCTGATGAAGGGCTTTTGCCCGAAACGTCGATTTCGCTGCTCCTTGGATGCTGCCTGAACTGCTGTGCTCTTCCAGCACCACTAATCCAGAACCTTCCTATTCATATACCCATCCTGATGCCTTTTAAATGTTGTCACTGTACCAGCCTCCATCACTTCCTCTGGCAGCTCATTCCATACACGTACCACCCACTGCGTGAAAAAGTTGCCCCTTAGGTTCCTTTTAAATCTCTCCCCTCAGTGGGCTGAATGGGGGAGTTGGGGGAGGGTGTGAAGAAGAAGGTTTCTGAGATAAATAGGAGAGTAGGGGTGGAACTGAGGGGAAGGTATCTGGTCAGGCGATAGGTAGATTCAGGCAGGGGGGAGGTGATAGTGAGGGGAAGGTGGAGTGTATAGGTGCAAAGGATGATGGACAGTCAGGACAGGTCAGGAAGGCATTGCCGAGTTGGAGGGCTGGATCTGGGATGAGGTGGGGGGAGGGGGGAGGAGGAAACTGGTGAAGTTGATGCTGAAGCTTCGTGGTTGGAAAGTCCCGAGGCGGAAGATGAGACGCTGTTCCTCCAGACGTCGGGCAGCATGGATTTGGCGGTGCAGGAGGCCCAGGACTTGCAGGTCCTTGGGGGGGAATTGGGAAGGGGAGTTGAAGTGGTCGGCCGCAGGGCTGTGGCGTGTGTCCCACAGATGTTCCCTGAAATGTTCGCGGGTCACCGTCCCGTCTCCCCGATGTAGAGGAGACCACATCAAGAGCAACAGACACAGTAGGTGAGGTGAAAGTGGGTACTGCAGATGCTGGAGATTAGAGTCAAGATTAGAGTGGAGAAGCACAGCAGGTCAGGCAGCAATTGAGGAACAGGTGAATCGACGTTTCGGGCATAAGCCCTACATCAGGAATGAGCTCCCACAGTGCCCAGAGGTGGCAGAGGGGAGGCAAAGACAGGAAATAACAGAAATCAAGACCACCAGTCTCTGCCAATGCAGGGCATCAGGGAGATGGAGTCAGCCAAAGCCCTGCATTGGCATACAATGAAGAGGAGGGGGCACACCCGCCAATCCTGCCAACAGTGAAATTGACGCCTTAAACAATAGGTCAAGTGTCAGTTTCATGTACAATTTCACTGTTGGCCGAAGGCGAGTTTGCACCTGGGATTGTGTTCTTTGCCAGGCTTCGGGCACGTCCTGGTGTAATTGATGTGCGATCCCGGCATGAACGTCCAACCCTGCTTCCTCTCAGCCCTGCAATATTCCAAAAGCCGCACGTAGACAGGCAAATCCCCAGGCACCCACACGCGGAGGTTTCACAGGGAAGCAGTGAGCTCCGGAATCGTCAGCTCCCTTTCGAACACCAGCCTGGCAGAATTTCTCTGTTTGAAAGTCGGGCACAGACATAGATGCGTAAATAGACACAGACACACACGCAAACACACAGACACACACACGCACACAAGCATGCGCAAACACACATGCACACACGCACATGCACTGACACTCACACATACACAGACACACAAACAGACAGAGACACATTCTCTCAGACACACATGCACAGACACATGCACAAACACACAGAGAGACATAGATTCTCAGATACACACACACAAATACACACGCGCAAACACAGACAGAGAGATACAGACTCTCAGCCACACACACACATGCAGAGACGCACAGAGACACATACACTCCCCCTCTCTCTCTTGTGCACACACACACACGCACATGCACAGACACACAAACAGACAGACTCATCACTCAGACACATACACACAAACAGAGAGACACATATCCTCAGTCACACACACACATGCACAGACACACAGACAGAGAGAGACACATTACCCTCAGACACACACACACAGACACATATACACAGGCAAGCATACAAAGACATACATATATGCACACAGGTACAAGAACACACACACAGATGCAAGGACACATACACAGAGACTCACATACTCATGCATGCACACAAGCATGCACCCAGATAGACACACAGGCACACTCACACAGAGACACTGACACACACTCAAACCCACAGGGACACGGGCACACATGGACATAATTCTGACAGGTCAGATCCTGAGGGGTCTTCTCCGAGATAGATGTGGAGGGGGAGGTTCCTCCCATGGGAGAACTGAGAATTAGGCGAGGTCACAGTTTCACGTCACCCATTCAACCCAGAGATTAGCCTTTCCTTTCTCCGAGAGAGTCAAGAGTATTTGAAACTCCCCTCCTGAAAGGTGGTGGGAGATTGCCTTAAATATTTTGGGACCTGCGCGGTTATTCAGATCAGTCAGTGATGTGGATTTGAGATGTTGAAATGTGGTCATTGATGTGATGTTGGGAACGCACTGCAGTAACTAGCCAAGTCTCCTCGGATAGCGCACTGCAAGCCCATGACCACTATTGGCACAATGCTGTGAGGTAGCACGGTGGCTCAGAGGTTAGCACTGTTGTCCCACAGAGTCAGGGACCCGGGTTTGATTCCACACTCTGGAGTTTGCATGTATTCCCCCTGCCTGCGTATGTTCCCTCCGGGTGTCCTGGTTTCCTCCCATACTCCAAACATGTGCAGGTTCGGGCGGATCGACTGTGCTAAGTTGCCCACAGTGCGCGGGCTGAGTGAGCTAGCTATGGGGAAAGTGCAGGGTTACCGTGGGGTGGGTCTGGGTGGGATGCTCCTTGAGGCGTTGATGGGCTGAATGGCCTGCTCCCACACATAGGGCAGCAGATAGACAGCAATCCCACCCAGCGGGGTTGGTGACAATTCACCACGGCACATTCGCTACCGAGAATTAGCCACCAGCATTTCTCCACTGGGGTCGTTTGACCTCTGGAGACTATATATATGCACTGATTGTTTTCCCTCCTGCCTGTTCTTTCATACCTCTCAGTCCCCTTTATTTATCCAACTACATACTACATATTGATAAAAAAAGAGGTAAAATAAACATCATTTTATTGGTTCATTGTAACTCCAGGAAAACATTCTCTCATAGCACTGATATAAAACCATCGTGGTAAAACTTCTTATATCCACGTTTGCTAATAATTTCTGTTTCCATACTAAAACTTCTTCTTTAAGCGTAAAAAAAACTCTCCTGTAATGAAAAGAAGGTGTTACTGAAAGAACGCAAACACTATATTCAATCCGGTTTCCTCCCACAGTCTCCGGTTTCCTCCCACAGTCCAAAAGATGTGCAGGTCAGGTGAATTGGCCATGCTAAATTGCCCGTAGTGTTAGGTAAGGGGTATGGGTGGGTTGCGCTTCGGCGGGTTGGTGTGGACTTGTTGGGCCGAAGGGCCTGTTTCCACACTGTAATCTAATCTAATCTAATCTAAAAT
Source organism: Chiloscyllium plagiosum (assembly GCF_037043375.1). Taxonomy (NCBI): domain Eukaryota; kingdom Metazoa; phylum Chordata; class Chondrichthyes; order Orectolobiformes; family Hemiscylliidae; genus Chiloscyllium; species Chiloscyllium plagiosum. The sequence continues at coordinate 17,337,012 of NW_028270176.1, forward strand.
ATACAACTTGTTTGCGATGTCGAATTGCCTTCAGTGGCCAATGGGCAGTGGCTAAGCGTCCAGGGTGGTCCAAGGGGCAGTGGTGAATCGTTGGCGGCAAATCTGCTGAGGGGGGGGTCCCAGCCCAACCCAGGGAGGACATGATGCAATTGTTAAAATTCGCAAAACCCCAGGTTGTCAGCTTTGTCTGCTCCAGTCCGACACTGGCTCCAGCAAGTCATTGATGTAATTGCACAGGGGGTCTTGGTGAGACCAAACCTTGGAGCAGTGGGAGTGTATGCAGTCCTGGACTCCTTCTCTCAGGAGGGATGCTCTGGCGACTTAGGGAGAGTAATACAGATTTCCCAGACTGATTCCTGGGATGGTGGGAGGGGGGGAGGAGGGGTCTTGAGCACATGGGCCAATGGGCTGAGAAGTGGCAGATGGAGTTTAATTCAGATAAATGCGAGGTGCTGCATTTTGAGAAAGCAAATCTTAGCAGGACTTACACACTTAATGGTAAGGTCCCAGGGAGTGTTGCTGAACAAAGAGACCTTGGAGTGCAGGTTCATAGCTCCTTGAAAGTGGAGTTGCAGGTAGATAGGATAGTGAAGAAGGTGTTTGGTATGCTTTCCTTTATTGGTCAGAGTATTGAGTACAGGGGTTGGGAGGTCATGTTGTGGCTGTACAGGACATTGGTTAGGCCACTGCTGGAATATTGCATGCAATTCTGGTCTCCTTCCTATCGGAAAGATGTTGTGAAACTTGAAAGGGTTCAGAAAAGATTCACAAGGATGTTGCCAGGGTTGAAGGGTTTGAACTATAAGGAGAGGCTGAATAGACTGGGGCTATAGGTTAGGGTGGATTGGCTGTGCTAAATTGCCCCATAGTGTCCAGGGATGTGCAGGTGAGGGTGGATTGGCCATGCTAAATTGCCCCATAGTGCCCAGGAATGTGCAGGTTAAGGTGGATTGGCCATGCTAAATTGTCCGATAGTCTCCAGGGATGTGCAGGTTAGGGTGAATTGGCCATGCTAAATTGTCCCATAGTGTCCAGGGATGTGCAGGTTAGGGTGGATTGCCCATGCTAAATTGTCCCATAGTGTTCAGGGATGTGCAGGTTAGGGTGGATTGGCCATGCTAAATTGTCCCATAGTGTCCAAGGGTGTGTAGGTTAGGTGCACTAGTTATGGGAAAATTTATACTAATAGGGTAAGAGAGTGGGTCTGGGTGGGTTACTCTTTGGAGCGTCAGTGCGAACTTGTTGGGCCAAATGGCCTGTTTCCACATTTTAGGGACTCTATGTAAGGGACACAGAATCTGGTTTGTGGTTCAACGTCATTTCAACAACAAAATATTCCTCGTTGGAACACTGTGGGAGCATTTCCCAAATTCCCACAACAGTTAGTCCTGGTCTATCTCTGTCTGAGAAAGGATACCACCTGCAAGAATCCACATGTTTGAACTGGACTAATGAAATCTTCGTCCTCTCCGATGTAGGGCTGGCTCACTCCCATGAAGTTGGGTCGCACAATTCAGAGTTTTCTTGGGTCGCTGAATTGTCCCCTGCCACAGATCTTTGTGTGAATCCTGCCTGTGGATCTTTGCTGAGTCTTCACTTCTCGTGTGTCTTATTCTCACCCAGCCTACCTCATCCCTGACCTTCCAGAATGTTCTATGGTCTTCAGCCAATGGGGATCATGAGCTGGGTTCAAATCGTCCAATGGGATCGCAGCAGCACTATTCACCGTTGCAATGCCCGGGAGGCGGAGAGTGCTTGCTCTCAGGCAGTCAAGGTGCCAGAACGTCTGATCGATACTTCTCCAACGCACAACACCCAGGCTGGTTTTAACTGGTTCCCCTCAAAAATTTATAACCTTTTGGATCTAGCTTTCCACTGTTCCCTGTGACTGATTGCTACTGGCTGTGTTTAATTGAATTTGGGACAATTTTCTGTCAGGCTTGGTTTCTCTGGTTGTGGGTCGATTTAGAATGTCCAATTTTGGGGCCACAGACCCTTGATCACAAGCTGTTAAAGACAGTTCCTATCCTGAGGCAAGACCGATTGACTGAGGCAGCGCACAAACCCTTAACCAAAACAGAAACATGCAGAATGCATACCAACATTCCAGACCAAAATCAAATTATGCACTGAGTTCATATTGCATGAAGGTTACCAGGAAAGAGCAAAGCATTTACTGAATGATATTGGATGTGGCTACACCTTGCATTCAGCATTCCACAGATTCCCAGGTTTCTAACACACACACATGCGCATGGACACATACACACACACTCTCTCTCACAGGCAAACACACACTCTCTCATGCGTATATACACACACACACATACACAGAGACACTGTCTCTCACACGTACACACACACGCACACACAGACACAGACACACACACACACACTCTCACACATATATACACACACACACAGACACTGTCTCTCACACATATACACACACACACACACACAGACACACACACACACACTCGCACGGACACACACACGGACACACACACTCTCACACGTATACACACACAACACACACAGAGACACTGTCTCTCACACGTATACACACACACAGACACAGACACACACACACACACTCGCACATACCCACACTCACACACAGACACGCACAGGTGCATGCACACAGTCACACACAGACACAGGCGCACATGCACTCTCTCTCTCATGCGCACACTCTCTCACACACACTCTCTCACATTCACTCTCTCTCATTCAGATACACATACACACAGACACACACACACAGGCTCACTGCCACACACACACACACGCACACTCACAAACACACACACATACACACACACACACGCATACACATACACACACCCTCACACACATACACACACACATCCACACACACATACACACACACACCCACACACACACTCACACCCACACACACACTCACAACTACACACACTCTCACACACACACCCACACACACACCACACACACATACACTCTCTCACACACACGCACACACAATCCCACACACACCACACACATCACACGCACACCCACATACACTCCCACACAAACACTCACACACATACACACACATACACACACACACACATCACACGCACACCCACACACACTCCCACACATACACACACACCACACAAACACTCACACACATGCACACACACCACACAAACACACACTCACACACCCACACCCACACCCACACACACCACACACGCACACACACCACACACACACACCACACACACACACTTACACACCCACACCCACACACATGCACACACACACCACACTCCCAAACACACACACACACTCCCACACACACATACACACACACACACCCACACTCGCACACACATACACACACACCCACACTCCCACACACACACATACACACCAACACACACGCACACACCCACCACACACATACACACACACACCCACACCCACCACACACATACACACACACCCACACTCCTACACACACACATACACACCCACATAAACCCACACACATACACACACACCCACACTCCCACACACACACATACACACCCACACAAACTCACACACATACACACACACACGCATGCACACCCACACACATACACAGACACACCCCCATACACAGCTGGAAATGTGTTGCTGGAAAAGCGCAGCAGGTCAGGCAGCATCCAGGGAACAGGAGAATCGACGTTTCGGGCATAAGCCCTTCTTCAGGAACCCATACACACACTCACAACCACACACAGTCCCACACACACATGCCACACACACATACACTCTCTCACACACACGCACACACACACTCCCACACACACACCACACACACACATCACACGCACACCCACACACACTCCCACACATACACACACACCACACACATAGACACACATACACACACACACACGCACACCACATGCACACACCACACAAACACACACTCACACACCCACACCCACCACACACGCACACACACACCACACACAGACACCACACAGACACACTCACACACACACACACACACATGCACACACACACACACCCATACACACACACTCTCAGACACACACACCCACACTCCCAAACACACATACACACTCCAACACACACATACTCGCACACATACACACACACCCACACACTCATACACACCCACACTCGCACACACATACACACACACCCACACTCCCACACACACACATACACACCCACACACACACACATACACACCCACACACACGCACACACTCACCCACACACACCCACACCCACCACACACATACACACCCACACCCACCACACACATACACACACACACACACACAAACAGGAACACACTCTTGGGCTCAGATCGAAAGAAAGAAATTGCTTTCAGTATTGGGTCTTGGTTAGCACTTGGTTCGACAGCGGCTGTAGTTATTGTGTGCAGTTCTGCTCTCTGCACTGCAGAAGGATGTGATAGCACTGGCACGGTTGAATAGGAGGATGTTGCCAAAGATGAGACAGTTCAGTTCGGAAGAGAGGCTGGGTAAGCTTGGGTGGTTTACTGCTGAGCAGACAAAGTGAAGGGAGAGCTGATAGAAACAGAGAGTCCCAGAGATGTACAGCACCAGCATAGACCCTTCGGGCTAACTTGTCCCAACTTTAATCTAGTTCCATTTGCCAGAACCTGGCCCATATCCCTCTAAATTCTTCCTATTCATATACCCATCCAGATGCCTTTTAAATGCTGTAACTGCACCAGCCTCCACTACTTCCTCTGACAGCTCATTCCATACACGTACCACCCTCTGTGTGAATAAGTTGCCCCTTAGGTCCCTTTTAATTCTTTCCCCTCTCACCCTAAACCCATTACCTCTAGTTTTCGGTTCCCCGACCCTGGGGAAAGACCTTGCCAATTTATCCTATCCATGCCCTTCGTGATTTTATAAACTTCTGTAAGGTCAGCCGTCAGCCCCCGACGCTCCAGGGAAAACAGCCCCAGCCTGTTCAGCCTCTCCCTGCAGCTCAAACTCTCCAACCCTGGCAACATCCTTGTCAATCTTTTCCGAACCCTTTCAAGTTTCACAGCATCTTTCCCACATCAACGAGACCTGAACTGAACGCAGTATTCTGAAAGTGGTCAAACCAATGTCCTGTACAGCCACAACGCCACTTCCTTGCAATCTGTGCACTGACCAAGTGTCCCAAACACTACCCTGTCTCAACACTCGAGAGACCAGGACAAAGCAGCCCCCCCCCCCCCCCGGATTGGCACCACGTTGGCACCACGTCCGCAAACATTCACTCTTCCCGTCACCCACGCTGCAGAAATTCAGCCAGGCTCCTCAGACAGCACCTTTCAAACGCACGACCACGCGCATCTCAAAGGACAAGGGCAGCATGGGGATGCCACACTCTGCACCTTCCCCTGCGTGCCCCTCACCATCCTGACTTGGAAACATATTGCCGCTCCTTCAGTGTCACAATCCTGGACCTCCCTCCCTCAGGGCATTGTGGGTCTACCCTACAGCACATAGATGACAGCGGTTCAAGAAGGCAGCTCACCCCCCCCCCCACCTTCCCAAGGGGGCACCGAGGCAGGGGTAATAACGTGCAACGTCCATGTCCCATGAATGAGTTTCGCAAAGAATCTGTTGGAAAAAATTACCAAGGCTGAGGGGGCTGACTCAGGAGATGGAGCAAGGTGGGGGAGGGTGGGGGGGAGGATGGGGCTTTGGAGGATTGATGGATGATCTTGCACAGGCGTTTGTGAAGGGGTTGGAACGACAGGACAATTCAGGAAACAGAGGACACAGATTTCAGGGCATGGGGTTTACAATCAGAGGCAGCATAAGGGTTAATTATTAATCCTGATAAAACAGGCCAGTCAAATAGCAAGAAGGGCTAGTGAAGCTGAAAAGTGAATGGGGTAGACAACATGATGGAATGAATGGTCTCCTTTGTGGCTCCATTATTCTCAGGAGCTAATTGAATGCTTTGGTGCTATTGAGCGTCAGTGTAGACAGCCGGTCCCCCCACCTACCAGCTCCTCCAAACAGCCAACGCCTTCCACTTATCTTAGTTCCTAGCTTGTGGATAATATTGCTTTTCTTTGTGAAGTGGACCCATTGTTTAACAAAGGTGCCTGCAGGCTAACATTAACAATTTATCATACGGAACGTGTGTGTATGTGTGTGTGTGTGTGTGTGTGTGTGTGTGTGCGTGCGTGCGTGTGTGCGTGCGTGCATGTGTGTGTGTGCACGTGTGTGTGCGTGCGTGCGTGTGTGTGTGTGTGTGTGAGAGAGAGAGAGAGGATGTGTATGTGAAATTGTGTGTGTATATGTGAGAGAATCTGTGTGAGGGATTGTGTGTGTGGGTGAGAGAGAGAGAGTGTGTATGTGAGATTGTGTTTGTGTGTGCGTGTGTGTGTGAGAGAGAGAGGATGTGTATGTGAAATTGTGTGCGCGTATATGTGAGAGAATCTGTGTGGGGGATTGAGTGTGAGAGAGAGCGAGTGTGTGTGAGAGAGCGTGTGTGTGCATTTGTGAGAGAGTGCGTGTGTGAGATTGTGTGTGTGTGTGTTTATGAAAGTGTGTGTGTGTATTTGTGAGAGAGTGTGCGTGTGTGCGTGAGAGAGAGTGCGTGCGTGTGAAGTTTTGTTTGTGTGTGTATGTGCATGAGAGTGTGTGTGTGTATGAGTGAAGGTGAGTGTGAGAGTGTGTGTGTGAGTGACTGTGAGAGAGAATGTGTGTGTGTGAGAGTGTGAGAGTGTGTGTGAGAGAGAGTGTGTGTGTGTATGAGTGAAGGTGAGTGTGAGTCTGTGTGTGCGTCTGAGACTGTGTGTGAGTGCGTGACTGTGTGTGTGAGTATGCGTGTATACGTGCCTGTTTGTGTGTGCGTGTGTATATGTGAGTGTGAGAGAGAGGCTGTGTGAGTGAATGTGTGCGTGTATGAATGTGAGAGTGTGTGTGAGAGAGTGTGTGTTGTGTGAGTGAGAGAGTGTGTGTGTGTATACATGTGTGAGTGTGCATGCATACATGTGTGTCTGTGTGTGCGTCTGAGACTGTGTGTGAGTGCGTGACTGTGTGTGTGAGTATGCGTGTATACGTGCCTGTTTGTGTGTGCGTGTGTATATGTGAGTGTGAGAGAGAGGCTGTGTGAGTGAATGTGAGCGTGAGAGAGTGTGCATGTGTGAGTGTGAGAGAGAATTTGTGCGTGTGCGTGCGTGCGTGTGTGTGTGCACCAGTCGTGGGCTAACTGGAACATGCGATGTAAAATATACTGGGGGATGGAAGTGGTTGAGCACCCAAATGATTGCAAGGAGCCAAAACCCTTTGATCGATTGACCTGTGTGTGAGCTATTTTATTTCGGACAGTGTATGGGAACTGTTACTATGACAGAACAGCACTTGCTGTTGTCCCACATTGGTTTGTGACACGAGTTATTTTCAGGCCTTTCTAGCCCAGCCCTTTCCTTGTTTTGAAGTGCATAGTAGCTGTAAAACTAATGTAGTGTGAAAATAGCCTCTCCGTTACCCTCCCCCCCACCCCCAGCGACTCCGTGATCTTAATCCCATTCTTCCGGAGTGCACTGGGACAAAGCCTGCTCTTGCATCCTGTTGCTATGTGCATCAGGGGTTGTCAATTCTGCACTGACAGCTCGGTAGGTTTGCTGCAGGGTGTTTTAGAGTTCATGGACCCCTACAGCACAGAACTGAAATAAAAAGCCCTTCGGCCCATTGAATTGAGTCGAGAGTGTGGCACAGTAGGTCAGGCAGCATCCCGGGAGCAGGAGAATCGAAGTTTCGGGCATAAGCCCTTCATCGAGGAATGAGGCTTGTGGGCTGGGGGGTGAGGTAGGAGGTTACAGGAGGGGGGAATAGACTCTGATCTCCAGCAACTGCAGACCTCATTTTCTCCTGTATGATTTCCAATTTACTGCGAGGCCTCTTCCAAGGCTTGAGAGTGTGTGTGTGTGTGTGTGTGTGTGTGCATGTGTGTGCATGTGTGTGTGTACATGTGTGTGTATGTGTGTGTTATATGCGTGACTGTGTGTGTGAGTGTCTGTGTGTATTGTGTGTGTCTGTATGTATGTGTGTGTATGTGTGTGTATGTGTGTGTGTGTATGTGTGTGTGAGTGTGTGTATGCGTGTGTGTATGCGGGTGTGCATGTGTGTAGGTGTCTGTGTGAGTGTGTGTGTATGTGTGTGAGTGTGTGTGCGTGAGTGTGTGTGTATGTGGTATGTGTGTGCACATTTGTGAGTGTGTGTGTGTAGGTGTGTGTGAGTGTGTATGTATGTATGCGTGTGTGAGTGTGTGTATGTGTGTGTACGTGTGTGTGTGTGAATGTGTGTATGTGAGTGTGTGTGTGAGTGTGTGCATGTGTGTGTATGTGTGTGTGGGTATGTATGTGTGTGAATGTGTGTGAGTGTCTGTGTATGTGTATGTGTGTGTGTGAATGTGTGTGTGTGTGTCTGTGTGTGAATATGCGTAGGTGTGTGTGTGAATGTGTGTGTATGTGAGTGTGTGTATGTGTGTGAGTGTGTGTGTGTATGTGTGCATGTGTGAGTGTATGTGAGTGTGTGTGTATGTGTGCATGTGTGAGTGTGGGACTGAGTGTGTGTCAGTGTGTGTGTGAGTGTGTGTGCGAGTTGTGTATGTGTGTGTGCATGTGTGTGAGTGTGTGCGAGCGTGTGTGAGTGTATGTATGTATGTGTGTGCATGTATGTGTGTGTATGAGAGGGTGTGTACCTGCGCATGTGTGAGTGTGTGTGTATGTGTGTAAGTGTGTGCGTGTGCATGTGTGTGATTGTGTGTGTGAGTGTGTGTGTATGTGCATGTGTGCGTGTATGTGTGTGAGTGTGTGTGTGAGTGTGTGTCTGTGTGCATATGTATGGGTGTGTGTGTGTGTGTGTATATGTGTGTGTGTATGTCTGTGTGTGTGTGTCTGTGTGAGTGTCCGTGTATGTGTATGTGAGTGCATGTGCGTGTGTCTGTGTGAGTGTCTGCGTGTGTGTGTGCCTGTATGAGTGTCTGTGTGAGTGCCTGTGTGTGTGAGTGTCTGTGTGTGCGTATGTGTGTGCGTATGTGTGCATATGTGTGCGTATGTGTGCATGTGTGTGTGTATGTGTGTGTGAGTGTGTATCTGCGTGTGTGTGTATGTGTGTGTGTATGCGTGTGTGTATGCGTGTGCATGTGAGTGTGTGTATGTGTGTGTGCATGTGTGTGAGTGTGTGTGCGTGAGTGTGTGTGTATGTGGTATGTGTGTGTGAGTGTGTATGTATGTATGCGTGTGTGTGCGTGCATGTGTGTGTACGTGTGTGTGTGAATGTGTGTATGTGAGTGTCTGTGTGTGCATGTGTGTATGTGTGTGTGTGTGGCTATGTGTGTGTGTGAATGTGTGTGAATGTCTGTGTATGAGTATGTGTATGTGTGTGAGTGAATGTGTGTGTGTGAGTGTCTGCGTGTGAGTATGCCTATGTGTGTATGTGTGTATGTGTGTGTGAATGTGTGTGTATGTGAGTGTGTGTATGTGTGTGAGTGTGTGTGTATGTGTGCATGTGTGAGTGTGGGACTGAGTGTGTGTCAGTGTGTGTGTGCATGTGAGTGTGTGTATGTGTATGTGCATGTGTGTGTGTGTGTGTGCGAGCGTGTTTGAGTGTATGTGTGTATGTATATGTGTGTATGTATGTGTGTATGAGAGTGTGTGTAGCTATGCATGTGTATGTGTGTGTGTCTGTGTGAGTGTCTCTGTGTGTATATGTGTGTGTGAGTGTCTGTGTGTGTGTGGGGGGGGGTATCTGTATGTATATGTGTGTGCCTGTGTGAGTGTCTGTATGTGTGTGTCTGTGTGAGTGTCTGTGTGTATGTGTGTGTGTGGGTGTCTGTGTGGGTGCGTGTGTATGGGTATCTGTGTGTATATGTGTGTGTCTGTGTGAGTGTCTGTGTGTATGTGTGTGTCTGTGTGAGTGTCTGTGTGTGTATGTGTGTGTGTCTGTGTTTATACGTGTGCGTGTGTGTCTGTGTGTGTTCCTGTGTGTGTCTGTGTGTGTCTGTGTGTATATGTGTGTGTGTCTGTCTGAATGTGTGTGTGTGTGTCTGAGTGAGTGCCTGTGTATGTGTATGTGAGTGTATGTGCGTGTGTCTGTGTGAGTGTCTGTGTGTATATGAGTGTATGTGCCTGTATGAGTGTTTGTGTGATTGCCTGTGTGTGAGAGTGTTGGTTTATGTGTATGTGTATGTGTGTGTGTGTGTGTGTGTATGTGTCTGTGTGTGTATCTGTGTGTGTGTCAGTGTGTGTGTTAGTGTGTGTGTATGGGTGTGTGTATGGGTGTGTGTGTATGCGTGTGTATGGGTGTGTGCATGTGTGTGTGTATGGGGGTGTGTGTGTGTATGCGTGTGTATGGGTATGTGTGCGTATGGGTGTGTGTATGGATGTTTGTGTGTGGGTGTGTTTGTGTATGAGTGTGTGTATGGGTGTGTGTGTGAGTGTGTGTGTGTATGGGTGTGTGTGTGTCTGTGTTAGTGTGTGTGTGAGAGCGTGTGTGTGAGTGTGTGTATGGGTGTGTGTATGGCTGTGTGTGTATGGGTGTGTGTGTGTATGAGTGTGTGAGTGGGTGTGTGTCAGTGTGTGTGTGTCAGTGTGTGTGTATGGGTGTTTTTATGGGTGTGTGTATGGGTGTGTGTCAATGTGTGTCTGTATGGGTGTGTGTATGTGTGTGTGTGGGTGTGTGTGTGTCTGTGTGTATGTGTCTGTGTGTGTATCTATGTGTGTGTGTTAGTGTGTGTGTATGGGTGTGTGTATGGGTGTGTGTGTGTATGGGTGTGTGTGTGTATGGGTGTGTGTATGGGTGTGTGTATGAGTGTGTGTGTATGGGTGTGTGTGTGAGTGTATACATGTATGTGTGTGTGTGAGTGTGTGTGTGTGTCAGTGTTGTGTCAGTGTGCGTGTATGGGTGTGTGTATGGGTGTGCGTGTCAGTGTGTGTGTCAGTGTGTGTCTGTGTGTGTGTCAGTGTGTGTGTGAGAGTGTGTGTGTCTGTGTGTGTCAGTGTGTGTGTATGGGTGTGTGTCAGTGTGTGTGTGTGAGTGTGTGTGTATGGGTGTGTGTCAGTGTGTGAATCAGTGTGGGTGTGTCAGTGTGTGTGTCAGTGTGTATATCAGTGTGTGTGTATGGGTGTGTGTGAGTGTGTGTGAGTGTATGCGTGAGTGTATTTGTCAGTGTGTGTGTGAGTGCATATGTGTCAGTGTGTGTGTAAGTATGTGCGTGAGTGTGTGAGAGCATGGGTGTGTGTCAGTGCATGTGTCAATGCGTGTGTGAGTGTGTGTGTGAGTGCGTGTGTGAGTATGTGTCAGTGTGTGTGTCAGTATGTGTGTGAGTATGGGTGTGTGTCAGTGTCTGTGTCAACGTGTGTGTCAGTGTGTGTGTCAGTGCGTGTGAGTGTGTGTGTGTGAGTGTGTGCGTATGCGTGTCTGTGTGTGTATATGTGTGTGTGTCTGTGTGAGTGTATGTGTATGTATATGTATGTGTGCGTGTGTGTGTCTGTGTGTATGTGTCTGTGTGTGTGTTAGTGAGTGTGTCTGTGTATGTGTATGTGTCTCTGTGTGTGTCTGTGTGTATGTGTCAGTGTGTGTATCTGTGTGTGTCAGTGTGTGTATTAGTGTGTGTGTATGGGTGTGTGTATGGGTGTGTGTGTGTATGGGTGTGTGTATGGGTGTGTATATGGGTGTGTATATGGGTGTGTGTGTGTGTGTATGCGTATGTATGGCTATGTGTGCGTATGGGTGTGTGTATGGATGTATGTGTGTGGGTGTGTTTGTGTATGAGTGTGTGTATGGGTGTGTGTGTGAGTGTGTGTGTATGGGTGTGTGTGTGTCTGTGTTAGTGTGTGTGTGAGAGCGTGTGTGTGAGTGTGTGTATGGGTGTGTGTATGGCTGTGTGTGTATGGGTGTGTGTGTATGAGTGTGTGAGTGGGTGTGTGTCAGTGTGTGTGTATGGGTCTGTGTCAGTGTGTGTGTGTGAGTGTGTGTCTGTGTGTGTGTGTGGATGTTTGTATGGGTGTGTGTATGGGTGTGTGTCAGTATGGGTGTGTGTATGTGTGTGGGTGTGTGTGTATCTGTGTGTGTGCGTCAGTGTGTGTGTTAGTGTGTTTGTATGGGTGTGTGTATGGGTGTGTGTGTGCATGTGTGTGTGTATGGGTGTGTATATGGGTGTGTGTGTGTGTGTATATGCGTGGGTATGGGTATGTGTGCGTATGGGTGTCTGTATGGATGTATGTGTGTGGGTGTGTTTGTGTATGAGTGTGTGTATGGGTGTGCGTGTGAGTGTGTGTGTGTATGGGTGTGTGTGTGTCTGTGTTAGTGTGTGTGTGTGAGTGTGTGTGTCAGTGTGTGTGTATGGGTGTGTGTGATTGCGTGTGTATGGGTGTGTGTGAGTGTGTACGTGTATGTGTGTGTGTCAGTATGTGTGTCAGTGTGTGTGTGAGTGTTTGTGTATGGGTGTGTGTGAGTGTTTGTGTGAGTGTGTGTGTATGGGTGTGTGTATGGGTGTGTATGTGGGTGCGTGTGTATGGGTATGTGTGCGTATGGGTGTCTGTATGGATGTTTGTGTTTGGGTGTGTGTGTGTATGGGTGTGTGTGTGAGTGTGTGGGTGTGTATGTGTCTGTGTTAATGTGTGTGTGAGTGTGTGAGTGAATGTGTGTATGGGTGTGTGTTTGGGTGTGTGTGTATGGGTGTGTGTGTATGAGTGTGTGGGTGGGTGTGTGTCAGTGTGTGTCAGTGTATGAGTGTATGGGTGTGTGTGAGTGTGTGTGTGTCAGTATGTGTGTATGGGTGTGTGTGTGAGTGTGTGTATGGGTGTGTGTGTGAGTGTGTGTGTGTCAATGTGCATATCAGTGTTTGTGTATGGGTCTGTCTGTCAGTGTGTGTGTGAGTGTGTGTGTCAGTGTGTGTATGAGTGTGTGTGTATGGGTGTGTGTATGGGTGTGTGTATGGGTGTGTGTGTCAGTGTGTGTGTCAGTGTGTGTGAATCAGTGTGTGTGTGAGTGTGTGTGTCAGTGTGTGTGTCAGTGTGTGTGTCAGTGTGTGTGTGAGTGTATGTGTATGGATGTGTGTCAGTGTGGGTGTGGCAGTGTGTGTCAGTGTGAATATCAGTGTGTGTGTATGGGTGTGTGTGAGTGTTTGTGCGTGTGTCAGTGTGTGCATGTGTCAGTGTGTGCGTGTGTCAGTGTGTGCGTGAGTGCATGTGTATGTATGTGTCATTGTGTGTCTCAGTGTGTGTGTCAGTATGTGTCAGTGTGTGTGTCAGTATGTGTGCGAGTATGGGCGTGTGTCAGTGTGTGTTAATGTGTGTGTGAGTGTGTGTGAGTGTGTGTCAGTGTGTGTGTGTCAGTGTGTGTGTGAGTGTGTGTGTGTGTGTCAGTGTGTGTGAGTGTGTGTCAGTGTGTGTGTCCGTGTGTGTGTCACTGTGTGTGTGAGTGTGTGTGTGAGTGTGTCTGCCAGTGTGTGTGAATGTGTGTCAGTGTGTGTGTCAGTGTATGTGAGTGTGTGTCTGGGTATGTGTCAGTGTGTGTGTGAGTCAGTGTGGGAGTGAGTGTCTGTGTGAGTGTGTGTGTATGGGTGTGTGTATGGGAGTGTGTCAGTGTGTGACTGTGTATGTGAGTGTGTGTCAGTGCGTGTCAGTGTGTGTGTCTTTGTGTATATGGGTGTGTGTCTTTTTGTGTATGGGTGTGTGTCTGTGTCAGTGTGTGTGAGTGTGTGAGTGTCTGTGTCAGTACGTGTGAGTGTATGCGTATGGGGGTGTGTGTGAGCGTGTGTGAGTGTCAGTGTGTATGTGTCAGTGTGTGTGTGAGTGTGTGTGTATGGGTGGGTGTGAATGTATGTGAGTGTTTGTGTATGGGTGTGTGTGTGAGTGTGTGTGTGAGTGTGTGTATGGGTGTGTGTGTGTCAGTGTGTGCCAGTGTGTATGTATGGGTGTGTGTATGGGTGTGCGTGTCTGTGTGTCAGTTTGTGTGTATGTGTGTGAGTCTGTGTGTGTGTCTATGTGTGTGTCAGTGTGTGTGTGTGTGTGAGTGTGTATGTGCGTGTGAGTGTGTGTGTGTCATTGTGTGTCTGTGTGTGTGTCAGTGTGTGTGTCAGTGCGTGTGTATGGGTGTGTGTGAGTGTGTACGTGTATGTGTGTGTGAGTATGTGTGTAATGGTGTGTGTCAGTGTGTGGGTCAGTTTGCGTGTCGTGTGTGCGTGAGTGTGTATGTCAGTGTGTATGAGTGTGTATGTATGGGTGTGTGTGAGTGTGTGCATGTCAGTGTGTGTATGGGTGTGTGTCAGTGTGTGTGTGAGTGTGTGTGTATGGGTGTGTGTGTGAGTGTGTGTGTATGGATGTGTGTCAGTGTGTGTGTCAGTATGTGTGTATGGGTGTGAGTATGGGTGTGTCTGTCAGTGTGTGTGTTAGGGTGTGTGTGAGAGTGTGTCAGCGTGTGTGTGAGTGTGTGTGTCAGTGTGTGTGTGTATGGGTGTGTGTCTGTGTGTGTGTGAGTGCGTGTGTATGGGTGTGTGTGTGAGTGTGTACGTGTATGTTTGTGTGTGTGAGTGTGTGAGTTTGTGTGTATGGGTGTGTGTCAGTGTGTGTGTATCGGTGTGTATATGGGTATGTCTGTCAGTGTGTGTGTCAGGGTGTGTGTGAGTGTGTGTGTCAGTGTGTGTGTGTGTGTGAGTGTGTGTGTCAGTGTGTGTGTCAGTGTGTGTGTGAGTGTGTGTCAGTGTGTGTCAGTGTGTGTGTGTGTGTATGGGTGTGTGTCAGTGTGTGTGTGAGTGCGTGTGTATGGGTGTGTGTCAGTGTGTGTGTGAGTGCGTGTGTATGGGTGTGTCTGTGAGTGTGTGTATATGGGTATGTGTCTGTGTGCGAGTGTGTGTGTGAGTCAGTGTGTGTCAGTGTGTGTGTGAGTGTGCGTGTATGGGTGTGTGTCAGTGTGTGTGTGTCAATGTGTGTGTGAGTGTGTGTGTCAGTATGTGTGTGAGTTTGCGTCAGTGTGTGTGTGTCAGTGTGCGTGTGAGTGTGTGTGTCAGTGTGTGTGAGTGTGTGTATCAGTGTGAGTGTGTTTGAGTGTGTGGGTGGGTGTCAGTGTGTGTGAGTGTGTGTGTGTGTGTGCGTCTGTGTGAGTGTGTGTGTCAGTGTGTGTGTGTCAGTGTGTGTATGGGTGTGTGTCAGTGTGTGTGTGTCAATGTGTGTGTGTTAGTGTGTGTGTGTCAGTGTGTTTGTCCATGTGTGTGAGTGTGTGTATGTGTGAGTGTCAGTGTATGGGTGTGTGTGAGTGTGTGTATGGGTGTGTGTTTGACTGTGTATGTGTGTGTGAGTGTGTGTGTGTGTGTGAGTGCGTGTGTCGGTGTGTGCGTGAGTGCATGTGTGTGTATGTGTCAATGTGTGTGTCAGTGTGTGTGTGAGTGTGTGTGTGTCAGTGCGTGTGTGAGTATGTGTGCGAGTATGGGTGTGTGTCAGTGTGTGTGTCAATGTGTGCGTGAGTGTGTGTCAGTGTGTGTGTCATTGTGTGTGTGTGTGAGTGTGTGTGAGTGTGTGTCAGTGTGTGTGTCCGTGTGTGTGTCAATGTGTATGTCACTGTGTGTGTGAGAGTGTGTCTTTCAGTGTGTGTGAATGTGTATGTCAGTGTGTGTGTGAATGTGAGTGCCTGTGTGAGTGTGTGTGTATGGGTGTGTGTATGAGAGTGTGTCTGTGTGTGACTGTGTGTGAGAGTGTGTGTCAGTGTGTGTGAGAGTGTGTATCAGTGTGTGTGTCAGTGTGTGTATGGGTGTGTGTCTGTGTGTGTTTGGGTGTGTGTGTCTGTGTGAGTGTATGTGAGTGTGTGAGTGTCTGTGTCAGTGTGTGAGAGTGTGTGTGAGTGTGTGTGTGTGTGTGAGTGCGTGTGTCAGTGTATGTGTGAGTGTGTGTGTCAGTGTGTGTGTCAGTATGTGTGCAAGTATGGGTGTGTATCAGTGTGTGTGTCAATGTGTGTGTGAGTGTGTGTCAGTGTGTGTATGGGTGTGTGTGTCTGTGTGCGTGTCAGTGTGTGTGCATGGGTGTATGTGTATGTGTATGTGTGTGTGAGTGTGTGTGTATCATTGTGTGTCAGTGTGTATGTCAGTGTGTGTGTGAGTGTGTGTCAGTGTGTGTGTCAGTGTGTGTATGGGTGTGTGTGAGTGTGTACATGTCTGTGTGTGTATGAGTGTGTGAGTGTGTGTGTATGGGTGTGTGTCAGTGTGTGGGTCAGTTTGCGTGTCGTGTGTGCATGAGTGTGTATGTCAGTGTGTGTATGGGTGTGTGTATGTGTGTGCATGTCAGTGTGTGTATGGGTGTGTGTCAGTGTGTGTGTGAGTGTGTGTGTATAGGTGTGTGTGAGTGTGAGTGTGTGTATGGGTGTGTGTCAGCGTGTGTGTCAGCGTGTGTGTGTATGGGTGTGAGTATGGGTGTGTCTGTCAGTGTGTTTGTCAGTGTGTGTAGGGGTGCGTGCGTGTGGGTGTGTGTGTGAGTGTGTACATGTATGTGTGCGTGTGTGAGTGTGTGAGTTTGTGTGTATGGGTATGTGTCAGTGTGTGTGTGTGTCAGTGTGTGTGTATGGGTGTGTATATTTGTGTGTCTGTCAGTGTGTGTGTCAGGGTGTGTGTGAGTGTGCGTGTATGGGAGTGTGTCAGTGTGTGTGTGTCAATGTGTGTGTGAGTGTGTGTGTCAGTATGTGTGTGAGTGTGTGTCAGTGTGTGTGTGTGAGTTTGCGTCAGTGTGTGTGTGTCAGTGTGTGTGTGTGTGAGTGTGTGTGTCAGTGTGTGTGTGTGTGAGTGTGTGTGTCAGTGTGTGTGTGTGTGTGTGTCAGTGTGTGTCAGTGTGTGTGTGTGTATGGGTGTGTGTCAGTGTGTGTGAGTGCGTGTGTATGGGTGTGTGTCAGTGTGTGTGTGAGTGCGTGTGTATGGGTGTGTCTGTGAGTGTGTGTATATGGGTATGTGTCTGTGTGCGAGTGTGTGTGTGAGTCAGTGTGTGTCAGTGTATGTGTGAGTGTGCGTGTATGGGTGTGTGTCAGTGTGTGTGTGTCAATGTGTGTGTGAGTGTGTGTGTCAGTATGTGTGTGAGTGTGTGTCAATGTGTGTGTGTGAGTTTGCGTCAGTGTGTGTGTGTCAGTGTGTGTGTGTCAGTGTGTGTGAGTGTGTGTATCAGTGTGTGTGTCAGTGTGTGTGTGAGTGTGTGTCAGTGTGTGTCAGTGTGTGTGTGAGTGTGTGTGTGAGTGTGTGTGAGTGTGTGTCAGTGTGTGTGTGTGTATGGGTGTGTGTCAGTGTGTGTGTGAGTGCGTGTGTATGGGTGTGTGTCAGTGTGTGTGTGAGTGCGTGTGTATGGGTGTGTCTGTGAGTGTGTGTATATGGGTATGTGTCTGTGTGCGAGTGCGTGTGTGAGTATGTGTCAGTGTGTATGTCAGTATGTGTGCAAGTATGGGTGTGTATCAGTGTGTGTGTGTGGATGTGTGTCAGTGTGTGTGTCAGTATGTGTGTATGGGTGTGAGTATGGGTGTGTCTGTCAGTGTGTGTGTTAGGGTGTGTGTGAGAGTGTGTCCGCGTGTGTGTCAGTGTGTGTGTCAGTGTGTGTGTGTATGGGTGTGTGTCTGTGTGTGTGTGAGTGTGTGTGTATGGGTGTGTGTGTGAGTGTGTACGTGTATGTTTGTGTGTGTGAGTGTGTGAGTTTGTGTGTATGGGTGTATGTCAGTGTGTGGGTGTCAGTGTGTGTGTATCGGTGTGTATATGGGTATGTCTGTCAGTGTGTGTGTCAGGGTGTGTGTGTGTGTCAGTGTGTGTGTGTGTGTGTGAGTGTGTGTGTCAGTGTGTGTGTGAGTGTGTGTCAGTGTGTGTCAGTGTGTGTGTGTGTATGTGTGTGTGTCAGTGTGTGTGTGAGTGCGTGTGTATGTGTGTGTCAGTGTGTGTGTGAGTGCGTGTGTATGGGTGTGTCTGTGAGTGTGTGTATATGGGTATGTGTCTGTGTGCGAGTGTGTGTGTGAGTCAGTGTGTGTCAGTGTGTGTGTGAGTGTGCGTGTATGGGTGTGTGTCAGTGTGTGTGTGTCAATGTGTGTGTGAGTGTGTGTGTCAGTATGTGTGTGAGTGTGTGTCAGTGTGTGTGTGTGAGTTTGCGTCAGTGTGTGTGTGTCAGTGTGTGTGTGTCAGTGTGTGTGTGTATGAGTGTGTGTGTCAGTGTGTGTGAGTATGTGTATCAGTGTGTGTGTCAGTGTGTGTGTGAGTGTGTGTCAGTGTGTGTGTCAGTGTGTGTGTGAGTGTGTGTCAGTGTGTGTGTGTGTATGGGTGTGTGTCAGTGTGTGTGTGAGTGCGTGTGTATGGGTGTGTGTCAGTGTGTGTGTGAGTGCGTGTGTATGGATGTGTCTGTGAGTGTGTGTATATGGGTATGTGTCTGTGTGCGAGTGTGTGTGTGAGTGTGCGTGTATGGGTGTGTGTCAGTGTGTGTGTCAATGTGTGTGTGAGTGTGTGTCAGTGTGTGTATGGGTGTGTGTGTCTGTGTGCGTGTCAGTGTGTGTGCATGGGTGTATGTGTATGTGTATGTGTGTGAGTGTGTGTGTATCATTGTGTGTCAGTGTGTATGTCAGTGTGTGTGTGAGTGTGTGTCAGTGTGTGTGTCAGTGTGTGTATGAGTGTGTACGTGTATGTGTGTATGAGTGTGTGAGTGTGTGTGTATGGGTGTGTGTCAGTGTGTGGGTCAGTTTGCGTGTCGTGTGTGCATGAGTGTGTATGTCAGTGTGTGTATGGGTGTGTGTATGTGTGTGCATGTCAGTGTGTGTATGGGTGTGTGTCAGTGTGTGTGTGAGTGTGTGTGTATAGGTGTGTGTGAGTGTGTGAGTGTGTGTATGGGTGTGTGTCAGTGTGTGTGTCAGCGTGTGTGTGTATGGGTGTGAGTATGGGTGTGTCTGTCAGTGTGTTTGTCAGTGTGTGTAGGGGTGCGTGCGTGTGGGTGTGTGTGTGAGTGTGTACATGTATGTGTGCGTGTGTGAGTGTGTGAGTTTGTGTGTATGGGTGTGTGTCAGTGTGTGTGTATGGGTGTGTATATTTGTGTGTCTGTCAGTGTGTGTGTCAGTGTGTGTGTCAGTGTGTGTGTGAGTGTGCGTGTATGGGTGTGTGTCAGTGTGTGTGTGTCAATGTGTGTGTGAGTGTGTGTGTCAGTATGTGTGTGAGTGTGTGTCAGTGTGTGTGTGTGAGTTTGCGTCAGTGTGTGTGTGTGTGAGTGTGTGTGTCAGTGTGTGTATCAGTGTGTGTGTCAGTGTGTGTGTCAGTGTGTGTGTGAGTGTGTGTCAGTGTGTGTCAGTGTGTGTGTCAGTGTGTGTGTGAGTGTGTGTCAGTGTGTGAGTGTGTGTGTATGGGTGTGTGTATGGGAGTGTGTCTGTGTGTGACTGTGTGTGAGAGTGTGTGTCAGTGTGTGTGTCAGTGTGTGTGTGAGTGTGTGTCAGTGTGTGTGTGTGTATGGGTGTGTGTCAGTGTGTGTGTGAGTGCGTGTGTATGGGTGTGTGTCAGTGTGTGTGTGAGTGCGTGTGTATGGATGTGTCTGTGAGTGTGTGTATATGGGTATGTGTCTGTGTGCGAGTGTGTGTGTGAGTGTGCGTGTATGGGTGTGTGTCAGTGTGTGTGTCAATGTGTGTGTGAGTGTGTGTCAGTGTGTGTATGGGTGTGTGTGTCTGTGTGCGTGTCAGTGTGTGTGCATGGGTGTATGTGTATGTGTATGTGTGTGAGTGTGTGTGTATCATTGTGTGTCAGTGTGTATGTCAGTGTGTGTGTGAGTGTGTGTCAGTGTGTGTGTCAGTGTGTGTTGGGTGTGTGTGAGTGTGTACGTGTATGTGTGTATGAGTGTGTGAGTGTGTGTGTATGGGTGTGTGTCAGTGTGTGGGTCAGTTTGCGTGTCGTGTGTGCATGAGTGTGTATGTCAGTGTGTGTATGGGTGTGTGTATGTGTGTGCATGTCAGTGTGTGTATGGGTGTGTGTGAGTGTGTGTGTATAGGTGTGTGTGAGTGTGTGAGTGTGTGTGTATGGGTGTGTGTCAGTGTGTGTGTCAGCGTGTGTGTGTATGGGTGTGAGTATGGGTGTGTCTGTCAGTGTGTTTGTCAGTGTGTGTAGGGGTGCGTGCGTGTGGGTGTGTGTGTGAGTGTGTACATGTATGTGTGCGTGTGTGAGTGTGTGAGTTTGTGTGTATGGGTGTGTGTCAGTGTGTGTGTATGGGTGTGTATATTTGTGTGTCTGTCAGTGTGTGTGTCAGTGTGTGTGTCAGTGTGTGTGTGAGTGTGCGTGTATGGGTGTGTGTCAGTGTGTGTGTGTCAATGTGTGTGTGAGTGTGTGTGTCAGTATGTGTGTGAGTGTGTGTCAGTGTGTGTGTGTGAGTTTGCGTCAGTGTGTGTGTGTGAGTGTGTGTGTCAGTGTGTGTATCAGTGTGTGTGTCAGTGTGTGTGTCAGTGTGTGTGTGAGTGTGTGTCAGTGTGTGTCAGTGTGTGTGTCAGTGTGTGTGTGAGTGTGTGTCAGTGTGTGTCAGTGTGTGTGTCAGTGTGTGTGTGAGTGTGTGTCAGTGTGTGAGTGTGTGTGTATGGGTGTGTGTATGGGAGTGTGTCTGTGTGTGACTGTGTGTGAGAGTGTGTGTCAGTGTGTGTGAGAGTGTGTATCAGTGTGTGTGTCAGTGTGTGTGTCTGTGTGTGTTTGGGTGTGTGTGTCTGTGTGAGTGTATGTGAGTGTGTGAGTGTCTGTGTCAGTGTGTGAGAGTGTGTGTGAGTGCGTGTGTCAGTGTATGTGTGAGTGTGTGTGTGTCAGTGCGTGTGTGAGTATGTGTCAGTGTGTGTGTCAGTATGTGTGCAAGTATGGGTGTGTATCAGTGTGTGTGTCAATGTGTGTGTGAGTGTGTGTCAGTGTGTGTATGGGTGTGTGTGTCTGTGTGCGTGTCAGTGTGTGTGCATGGGTGTATGTGTATGTGTATGTGTGTGTGAGTGTGTGTGTATCATTGTGTGTCAGTGTGTATGTCAGTGTGTGTGTGAGTGTGTGTCAGTGTGTGTGTCAGTGTGTGTATGGGTGTGTGTGAGTGTGTACGTGTCAGTGTGTGTGTGAGTGCGTGTGTATGGGTGTGTGTCAGTGTGTGTGTGAGTGGGTGTGTGTGTGAGTGTGTACGTGTATGTGTGTGTGTGAGTGAGTGTGTGTGTATGGGTGTGTGTGAGTGTGTGTGTGTATGGGTGTGAGTATGGGTGTGTCTGTCAGTGTGTGTGTCAGGGTGTGTGTGTGAGTGTGTGTGTCAGTGTGTGTATGGGTGGGTGTGTGAGTGTGTACATGTATGTGTGCGTGTGTGAGTTTGTGAGTTTGTGTGTATGGGTGTGTGTCAGTGTGTGTGTGTCAGTGTGTGTATGGGTGTGTATATTTTTTGTGTCTGTCAGTGTGTGTGTCAGGGTGTGTGTGAGTGTGTGTGTCAGTGTGTGTGAGTGTGTGTGAGTGTGTGTGTGTGTCAGTGTGTGTGTCAGTGTGTGTGAGTGTATGTGTCAGTGTGTGTGTGTATGGGTGTGTGTCAGTGTGTATGTGAGTGCGTGTGTATGGGTGTGTGTGTGAGTGTGTGTGTGTATATGGGTATGTGTCAGTGTGTGTGAGTGTGTGTGTGAGTCAGTGTGTGTCTGTGTGGGTGTGTCAGTTTGTGTCAGTGTGTGCGAGTGTGTCAGTGTGTGTGAGTGTGTGTGTATATGGGTGTGTGTCAGTGTGTGTGTCAATGTGTGTGTGAGTGTGTGTGTCAGTATGTGTGTGAGTGTGTGTCAGTGTGTGTGTGAGTTTGCGTCAGTGTGTGTGTCGGTGTGTGAGTGTGTGTGTCGGTGTGTGTGTGTGTAGGTGTGTGTCAGTGTGTATGTCAGTGTGTATGAATGTGTGTGTCAGTGTGTGTCAGTGTGTGTGTCAGTGTGTGTGCCAGTGTGAGTGTGTGTGAGTGTGTGTGAGTGTGTGGGTGGGTGTCAGTGTGTGTATCAGTGTGTGTGAGTGTGTGTGTGTGAGTGTGTGTGTCTGTGTGAGTATGTGTGTCAGCGTGTGTGTGTGTCAGTGTGTGTATGGGTGTGTGTCAGTGTGTGTGTGTCAATGTGTGTGTGTGAGTGTGTGTGTGTGTCAGTGTGTTTGTCCGTGTGTGTGTGTATTGGTGTGTGTCAATGTGCCTGTCAGTGTGTGTGTGAGTGTGTGTATATGGGTGTGTGTCAATGTGTGTGTCAGTGTGTGTGTATGGGTGTGTGTCAATGTGTGTGTCAGTGTGTGTGTGTGTGAGCGTGTGTGTCAGTGTGTGTGTGTATGGGTGTGTGTCAGTGTGTGTGTGTGTATGTGTATGAGTGTGTGTATGGGTGTGTGTGTATGGGTGTGAGTCAGTGTGTCTGTGTGTGTGTGTGTGTGTATGGGTGTGTGTCAGTGTGTGTGTGTGTATGTGTATGAGTGTGTGTGTATGGGTGTGTGTGTGTGTGTATGGGTGTGTGTCAGTGTGTGTGTGTAGGTGTGTGTGTGTGTGTATGGGTGTGTGTCAGTATGTGTGTGTATGGGTGTGAGAGTGTGTGTATGGGTGTGTGTCAGTGTGTGTGTGTGTATGTGTGTGAGTGTGTGTGTATGTGTGTGAGTCAGTGTGTGAGTGTGTGTGAGTGTGTGTGTGAGTGTGTGTGTATGGATGTGTGTGTGAGTGTGTGAGTGTGTGTGTATGGGTGTGTGTCAGTGTGTGTGTGTATGTGTATGTGTGTATGGGTGTGTGTGTGAGTGTGTGAGTGTGTGTGTATGTGTGTGAGTGTGTGTGAATGTGTGTGCATGGGTGTGCGTCAATGTGTGTGTGAATGTGTGTGTGAGTGTGTGTGTGAGTGTGTGTGTATGGGTGTGTGTCAATGTGTGTGTCTGTGTGTGTATATGTGTGTGTGTCAATGTGTGTGTCAGTGTGTGTGTGTGTGTGAGTGTGTGTGTCAGTGTGTGTGTGTATGGGTGTGTGTCTGTGTGTGTGTGTATGTGTATGAGTGTGTGTATGGGTGTGTGTGTATGGGTGTGTGTCAGTGTGTCTGTGTGTGTGTGTGTGAGTGTGTGTGTATGGGTGTGTGTGTGTGTATGGGTGTGTGTCAGTGTGTGTGTGTGTATGGGTGTGAGAGTGTGTGTATGGGTGTGTGTCAGTGTGTGTGTGTGTGTATGTGTGAGTGTGTGTGTGTATGGGTGTGTGTGTGAGTGTGTGTGTATGTGTGTGAGTGTGTGTGTGAGTGTGTGTGTATGGGTGTGTGTGTGAGTGTGTGAGTGTGTGTGTATGAGTGTGTGTATGGGTGTGTGTGTGTGTATGGGTGTGTGTCTGTGTGAGTGTGCATGGGTGTGTGTGTGTGTATGTGTATGAGTGTGTGTGTGTATGGGTATGTGTGTGTGTATGGGTGTGTGTCTGTGTGTGTGTGCATGGGTGTGAGAGTGTGTGTATGGGTGTGTGTCAGTGTGTGTGTGTATGTGTGTGAGTGTGTGTGTATGGGTGTGTGTGTGAGTGTGTGTGTATGGGCGTGTGTGTGTGTATGGGTGTGTGTCTGTGTGTGTGTGCATGGGTGTGTGTCAGTGTGTGTGTGTGTATGTGTATGAGTGTGTGTGTGTATGGGTATGTGTGTGTGTATGGGTGTGTGTCTGTGTGTGTGTGCATGGGTGTGAGAGTGTGTGTATGGGTGTGTGTCAGTGTGTGTGTGTATGTGTGTGAGTGTGTGTGTATGGGTGTGTGTGTGAGTGTGTGAGTGTGTGTGTATGTGTGTGAGTGTGTGTGTATGGGTGTGTGTGTCTGTATGGGTGTGTGTCAGTGTGTGTGTGTGTATGAGTGTGTGTGTATGGGGGGGGTGTCAGTGTGTGTGTGTGTGTCAGTGTGTGTGTGTATGTGTGTGAGTGTGTGTGTGTGTGTTTGTGAGTGTGTGTGTATGTGTGTGTGTGAGTGTGTGTGTATGTGTGTTAGTGTGTGTGTGTGTGTATGGGTGTGTGTCTTCCAACTCTTCCAAGTTCTCCTCTCTCTCTCTCCGAGGATCTCAGTGAGTCCCTCTCTCGCTGGCTTTTCTGCCACCTCTTGAAGCAGCCTCACTTCCACAGCCACCTCATTCCCTCTCCCATCCCTAACGTTATCCCAGTCCCAAGCCTCCGACTCAGCACTGCCCTCCTGACCTGTCCATCGCCTTTCCCCATCCATCCTCTCCACCTTCCTCTCCGATCTATCACTTTCTTGCTCACCTTTGTCTCCTGATCGCATTGTCACCTGCCCAACCCCATCCCCACTCCTGGTTATCTCTCTGCTGCCGGTTTCGATAGATGGTGCTATCCCCCCGACAAGGGTTTCCTCATCATCATTCAACCCTTAATTCCGCATTCTTTCCTGAAACCCAATTCCATCCGTTGTCATGTCACTGGAACATTTCCTGAGTTGCTGGATTAATGGTCGATTTGTGATACCATTGTCTCCCCTTTAGAAATGCCCATCTCAATACTTCTTCAATATGATGAGGCTTTCTGCCTAGTTTACTGTGCTCCTGACATGGTCTTCACTACATCATGAATTCAGGGAACGGCACACCCATTGTCTCAGCCGGGCCCACAGGGACCGACCGGACCTCCCAGTCCCCAATTCCCTTTCCCACTCCCTTTATGACATGCCCATCCTCGGCCTCCTCCATTGCTGGAGTGAATCAGACCACAAGTTAGAGGAACACTACCTCAACATCCGCCTGGACAGCCTACAGCCCGGAGGACTCAACACCGAGTTCTCCAATTTCAAATAACCGTCCCACCCTATCCCCTGACTCCCTTCCCAGCCCCTCCCTCCCATTCCCCCCCCGACTCCCTTCCCAATCCCCGACTCCCCTTCCCAGCCCCTCCCCCTCCCTCCGACTCCCTTCCCATCCCCCGACTCCCTTCCCATCCCCCGACTCCCCTTCCCAGCCCCTCCCCCTCCCTCTCCATCCCCCTGACTCCATTCTCGTCTGCCGACTCCCCTCGCCATCCCCCGATTCCCTTCCCATCCCCCAACTCCCTTTCCATCCCCCAACTCCCCTTCCCAGCCCCTCACCCTCCCTTCCCATTCTCCCGACTCCCTTCCCGTTTCCCAACTCCCTTCCCAGCCACCCTCTTTATCTGCAGCTCCCCCCCTCACACCCACCCCAAGTCCTGGAGGAGGGTTACACCTGAAATGTTGACTTCTCCCGCTCCTGATGCTGCCTGGCTTGCTGTGTTCCTCCAGCCTCCTGCCTGCCTCCTTTGGATTCAGCATCTGCTGGAATTCGTTTTGTCGCTCTCCCACCCTCACAGACAGCGAGTTGCACACTCCCCCCGTCGTCGTAAAAAATCTCCTCACGTTCCCTCCAAACCTCCTGCCCCTTCGGAAATCCACGTCGTTGATTCCTGCATCAAGGGTAAACGTCCTGCTTATCACATGACAATAACAACAAGGGGTTGTGCAGTGGGTCAGTGGTTAGCACGGCTGCCTCACAGCGCCATGAACCCGGGTTCGATTCCAGCCTCGGGTGACTGTCTGTGTGGAGTTTGCACATTCTCCCCGTGTCTATGTGGGTTTCCTCCGGGTGCTCCAGTTTCCTCCCATAATCCAAAGATGTGCAGGTTAGGGTGGATTGACCATGCTAAATTGTCCCATAGTGTCCAGGGATGCACAGGTTAGGGTGGATTGACCATGCTAAATTGTCCCATAGTGCCCAGGGATGTGCAGGTTAGGGTGGATTGGCCATGCTAAATTGTCCCATAGTGCCCAGGGATGTGCAGGTTAGGGTGGATTGGCCGTGCTAAATTGTCCCATAGTGCCCAGGGATGTGCAGGTTAGGGTGGATTGGCCGTGCTAAATTGTCCCATAGTGCCCAGGGATGGGCAGGTTAGGGTGGATTGGCCGTGCTAAATTGTCCCATAGTGCCCAGGGATGTGCAGGTTAGGGTGGATTGGCCATGCTAAATTGTCCCATAGTGCCCAGGGATGTGCAGGTTAGGGTGGATTGACCATGCTAAATTGTCCCATAGTGTCCAGGGATGTGCAGGTTAGGGTGGATTGGCCGTACTAAATTGTCCCATAGTGCCCAGGGATGTGCAGGTTAGGGTGGATTGGCCATGCTAAATTGTCCCATAGTGCCCAGGGATGTGCAGGTTAGGGTGGATTGGCCATGCTAAATTGTCGCATAGTTAGGTGCATTAGTCACAGAGAAATGGGTCTGGGCGGGTTACTCTTCGGAGGTTGGTTTGGACTTGTTGGGCCGAAGGGCCTGTTTCCACACTGTCGAGAATCTAATCTAATTTAAAAGGCATCTGGGATGGGTATATGCATCGGAAGAGTTCAGAGGGATATGGGCCAAGTGCTGGCAAGTGGGACTAGATTAGGTTCGGATGTCAGGTCAGCATGGACGGGTTGGACGGAAGGGCCTGTTTCTGTGCTGTACAACTGTACTACTCTGTGTCTATGACCCCTTGTGTGTCTCAATCCTATGCCCACACAGTCTCTATTTTTCTCAATGATCCTTCAGAAGCATCACAGCCTAATACTGCAACTGTTCTCACAAGACCACAAGCAAGTACGTAGAGTTATTGAAACAGCCCAGCCCATCACGCAAACCGGTCGTTCATCCACTTCACCTACCTTTCCTGCTGCCTAGGAACGAGCAGCCAACATCATCAAAGACCTCTCTGATCATGGTTATAATCTCTCCTGTTCAGCTGATGAAACAAAAGTTTGAAAACCACGTATACCAACAGATTCAAGAACAGCTTCTTCCCCGCTGTTATCAGACTAATGACCCAACCGTTCATATGTTAGAGTTGATGTTTCTCTGCACCTTCCCCGTGGCTGGAACACTATATTCTGCATTCTGTTGTACTTATGTAATCATGTGGAGTTGCTGGTGTTGGACTGGGGTGGACAAAGTTAAAAATCACACAACACCAGGTTATAGTCCAACAGGCGGCACGGTGGCACAGTGGTTAGCACTGCTGCCTCACAGCGCCAGAGGCCCGGGTTCAATTCCCACCTCAGGTGACTGACTGTGTGGAGTTTGCACGTTCTCCCCGTGTCTGCGTGGATTTCCTCCGGGTGCTCCGGTTTCCTCCCACAGTCCAAAGATGTGCAGGTCAGGTGAATTGGCCATGCTAAATTGCCCGTAGTGTTAGGTAAGGGGTAAATGTAGGGGTATGGGTGGGTTTCGCTTCGGCGGGTCGGTGTGGACTTGTTGGGCCGAAGGGCCTGTTTCCACACTGTAAAGTAAAGTAAAGTAAAGGCGTAATTGGAAGCACTAGCTTTCGGAGCGCTGCTCCTTCATCAGGTGGTTGTGGAGTATAAGATCATTAGACACAGAATTTATAGCAAAAAATTACAGTGTCAGACAGTCCAAAAGCGAGTGCTGCCAAATAAACCTGTTGGACTGGTGTTGTGTGATTTTTAGCTTTGTGCTTATGTAAGGGATGATTTGCCTGGATAGCACGCAAAACAATACTTTTCACTGTATCTCGGCACATGTGGCAATGATCAAATCAAATTAAATCCTCTCTGCTTCAAGAAAAACAGTCCCAGTCTGTCAATTTCTTTCTAAAACTCCCCAGCCCCAGGCAACATCCAGGTAAACCTCCTCTGCACCCTCTCCTTTGTATTCACACACCCCCTCCCCCACCAAGAGATCAGGAGAATATTGATCTTTTTGCCTATTATCACGAGATCACAACATTCCTGACGAAGGGCTTTTGGCCGATTCGCCTACATCCTCAGATGCAGCCTGTCCTGCTGCGCTTTTCCAGCCCCACCCTTCCAGATACAACGTGCCGTCCTCATGTCTACCACTAGGGGGCATACGTTTAAGGTGAGAGGCAAAAAGTTCAAAGGAGACGCGAGGGGCAAGATTTTGACACAGAGATTGGTAGGAGTGTGGGACACATAGCCAGAGGTGGTGGTGGAGGCGGCTATCATAAGACATACGAGTGGAAGGAAGGCCATTCGGCCTATTGGGTCCACTCCGCCATTTAATCATGGCTGATGGGCGCTTCAATTCCACTTACCCGCCCTCTCCCCGTAGTCCTTAATTCCTTGCAAGATCAAGTATTTATCAATTTCTGCCTTGAAGACACCCAACATCCCAATAGGAGTGTTTAAGAGACTTTCAGATAGGCGAGTGAATCTGCGAGGAATGCTGGGATATGGACCAAGGGCAGGGATTCTTTGATTTTGGCCTCTTGTTTGGCACAACACTGTGGGCTGAATAGCCTTGTTCCCTTGCTGTACTGTTCTATATTCAATATTCTGTGTTCTACTCAGCACAAGGGTGAAAGAATCCGTGGGGTTGAAGGGCAAATGGAAGAAGATTTGAGCGTCGTTCAAAATGGAATTGAGCAATTCCTGGCTGGATCAGTACAAATAGCGGGAGAGAGATTTGCTCCGATAATTAGCACGTGTATATTTCAAAAGGGAAATCGGTGATCCAATGAACACGAACAAGAGATTGCAGAGTTGGAGTGGGGGGGAATGTATACAATACAGATTGAGTCCCATTTAACTCGCACAAGACCAGCAAAAAGGCCTATGCCTGGTCTAGAAGATCGGGGTTCAAGTCTCACCTGCTCTAGACAAGTGTCATAAGCGTTCGAAATTTGTTTTCTTGATGTGGGCAACGCTGGCTGGGCCCAGTATTTATTGCCCGTCCCTAGTTGCCCCCTTGAGAAGATGGGACTGAGCTGCCATCTTGAAACGCTGCAGTCATCCTACCGTGGGTAGACCCACAATGTCCTTCAGGACGGAATTCCAGGATTTTGACTCCGCGTCAGTGAAGGAACGCTGATGAATCCATACCTCCAAATCTTGTGGCACGCTGGTCGATTAGATTTAGATTTTATTGCCACGTGTACTCAAGCACAGGAGTACAGAGAATGCTGCCATTCTGGGTGCCATCTTGGCACCAAATCTTGGATACGAAAAGTAAAGAAACAAGTTAAAAAGTCCATCATTGCAGTTCTTTCTGACAGCAAGTGGAAAAAGGAAGAAATGAAACTAGCAGGCCAACATTCTAGTCCTTTCTTAACCCATGGGTCCGCAGTTGTTCCACACTGGCCTTTCCTCACAAGGCCTCACTGTCTCCCCGTGCTGGGCACGCTTTCACCCGAACTGGGCACACATACAGCCTCGCTGGGCACACTTAGACCCACACTGGGCACACTTACACCCACGCTGGGCACATATACACCCTCGCTGGGCACTCTTAGACCCACACTGGGCACACATACACCCAGGCTGGGCACACATACACCCATGCTGGGCACACTTAGACCCACACTGGGCATACATACATCCACGCTGGGCACACATACACCCACACTGGGCACACATACACCCTCGCTGGGCACTCTTAGACCCACGCTGGGCACACATACACCCACGCTGGGCACACATAGACCCTCGCTGGGCACACTTTCACGCAGTCTGTGCCAAGTCTCACTAGGGTGCACCAGCCAGAAAGCCATTGACTGCCACTTTGTTCACTAGTCTCTGCCGACCATCACCCGAGGCCTACACTAGGCCCCAATCATTGCCTCAGACGGCCTGTGAAAAAGTGCTACAGAAACTAAAAAAAAGGGGGAAAATATAAACTGGACAAGAAGGTTTTAAAAAATAGAAAAGCCAACGGAATGAGCGGGACCCAGGCTCACGAGCCAGGTCACTGCCTACTCCGCTCCCACCATCTTAGACATGCTATCTGGTAGTGTCCCTACCTCGGAGCATGGAGGGCCTGGGCTCAAGCCCCCGTGGCTCCTGAAGTAGGCAATACCACCTTGGAGCAGGTTGATTCAGGAATAAAAAACTCAAAGGATAAAAATAGCAGGTGCTGCAAACCTGAAGCCCATAAATAGTTTGTTGTAGAAACTACGGGGTTGGCATTTTGAGTCTGGTATGTTCTTGCAATGCTATGCAATCTAAGAAATTCCTGCCAAGTTTGGTCTCATCTCGTTTGCCCATACAATTTGCAAAGGAACTGAAAAAGCAATGCAATTAGAGGAAGTTGCAATACGGGGAAGTTGTGGTACACTGGTAATGTAACTGGATGTGGTTCTGGTGATCTGCATTCAAATCCCACAAATCCCCAAATAGCAAACTTTTTAAAAAAAACACCGATCAACAAAAAGCTAGCCAAATGATCCATGATGCCACTTGGTTGAGAAACCCATCTGCCTTCAATGGAAGAGAAAATCTGCCCTCCTTACCTGGCCTGGGCCTACACGGGACTCCAGGCCTACACTGACATGGTTTGACTCTTAGTTGGCCTCTGGTGAAAGGCAGGCGGGCAATAAATATTGGCCAAGAACTTCCACTTCTCATGAATGAATGTGGAGCAAAGATAAAAGGCTCAAGCTTTCACAGACTCTGTCTGCAGCACCGGTCTTTCGCCATCGCAAGAGGGACAGTTAGTAAGTTTGCAGATGACACCAAAATTTTAGGCGTAGTGGACGGTGAAGAGGGTTACCTCAGATTACAACAGGATCTGGACCAGATGGGCCAATGGACTGAGAAGTGGCAGATGGAGTTTAATTCAGATAAATGCGAGCTGCTGCATTTTGGGAAAACAAATCTTAGCAGGACTTATACACTTAATGGTAAGGTCCTAGGGAGTGTTGCTGAACAGAGAGACCTTGGAGTGCAGGTTCATAGCTCCTTGAAAGTGGAGTCGCAGGTAGATAGGATAGTGAAGGCAGCGTTTGGTATGTTTTCCTTTATTGGTCAGAGTATTGAGTACAGGAGTTGGGAGGTCATGTTGTGGCTGTACAGGATGTTGGTTAGGCCGCATTTGGAATATTGCGTGCAATTCTGGTTTTCTTCCTATCGGAAAGCTGTTGTGAAACTTGGAAGAGTTCAGACAAGATTTACAAGGATGTTGCCAGGGTTGGAGGATTTGAGCTATAGTGAGAGGCTGAACAGGCTGGGGCTGTTTTCCCTGGAGCATCAGAGGCTGAGGGGTGACCTTATAGAGGTTTATAAAACCATGAGGGGCATGGATAGGGTAAATTGATAAAGTCTTTTCCCTGGGGTAGGCGTGTTCAGAACTAGAGGGCATAGGTTTAGGGTGAGAGGGGAAAGAGACCTAATGGGTCAACTTTTTCACACAGAGGATGGTGCGTGTATGGAATGGGCTGCCAGAGGAAGTGGTGGAGGCTGGTACAATTGCAACGTTTACAAGGCATCTGGATGGGTATATGAATAGAAAGGGTTTAAAGGGATGTGGGTCAAGTGCTGGCAAATGAGACGAGATTAATTTAGGAGATCTGGTCGGCATGGACGAGTTGGACCAAAGGGTCTGTTTCCATGCTTTACGTCTTTATGAATTTATGTGCAGATTATGGTGGATTGACCATGTTAAACTGCCCCTTTGTGTCCAGAGATGTGCAGGCTGGGTGGATTAGCCATGGGGAATGCAGGGTGACAAGGATGAGGTGTAATGCTCTTCAGAGGGTCAGTGTGGAGTCAATGGACTGAATGTCCTATTTCCACACTGTCAGGATTCAATGATTCAAATGCGATTTTGTTTAAAATTCAGCATCCTGGACTGTCACAGTTCATAATCAAGCACCTTTCCAAATTACCTTTCCAGGTAATACTACCTGCAAGGAGCTGCATATTAATTACTTGCGTTTTGCTCTGCATAGGCTCATTAGCCGACTGCGTATCATGTCATGAAGAAGAACCTGGCAAATTATAGACTGAAATGACCTGTAGTCAACTCCGAGTGGACAACCAGTGCTCTTCAATGGAGGCATGGGGAGAGTACAATACCCCCTGCCTCCTTGGTCAATCGCGCACGTCCCCTTACCCACTTGGCACAAGCATTGGCGATTGCCCTCTTTCCCATTCCCCAGTCTGCCGTCTCACCAGCCTTGCCTCCCACCGCTCGTAATGGCAAGGTTGAATCCTGTTGGGTTTTAGTTTCACTGCGATTCCTGTTCAATGTGCACCGCAAGATCGTGCAAATAGATTTTTGTTTAAAGTTCACTCATGGATGACGATGGGGGCTAGGTCAACATTTATTGCCCGCCCCTCATTTCCCAGAGGGCATTTGTGAGTCAACCACAGGTCTGGAGTCACATGTAGACCAGACAAAGTAAGGAAGGCAGTTTCCTTCCTTATCAAACAAAGACGTTTACTGACAATGGGTACATAGTTGTCATTAGACTCTTAATGACAGATTTTTATTAGATTCAAATCCCACCATTGACTGTGATGGGTTAGAACTGACATCCTCAGAACATTACCTCTGGATTAACAGTTCAGAGATAATGCTGCTGGACTTGTGCCCCATGCGTGAGGTAAACTACTTTAGCGGAGTGACAATTATACATCCAAGGATATTGGACTGTCTGTGGGTGGAGGAGAAGGGGGGATTGGAAATTCTTATCGTAGCAGTTGGAAACTATAACACCTCCCCGCCCCCCCCCCCAACACCACCATCACGACCAAAACCTTGGAGGCAGTGTTTGAAATGGAAGTGACTGCTGGACAGGCAAGACATGAAGAGGAAGAATTCAGATAGTAGAGGTGACAGGACTGTGCTGGAAAATCCCTTCAGCAGGGTTGGGAGAGGAAAAAGTGGATCTTGGGAGTCAGGGAGTCAGCAGCTGATTAAGCATTGAGGGACAGAGCCAAGTCACGATGAGCATTAATTTGCATCGAGGTCAAGTTCCTGTTGTCTCATGCAGTACCTTGTGCAATACAACTTTGGAAAATCCCTTGAAGTCCCTCTTATCTTGTTTACTGATGTCTATAAATAGTTGTCAGTGATGTGCAAAGTTTGGAATATGGCAGAAGAGGTAAGCAGAAAAAGCTGGAAAAGATTATAATCCTGAAAGCTTATCCCTGCTGCTTTCCACAGATACTGCAGCACACCTGTCGCCCCAAAACGCACACACACACACACACACATTTTTGCTCTTTCTCTCACACACGTACAGACACACACATTCTCTCTCACACACATATATAGACAGACACACAAATAGACAGACACACACTCTTTCACACACACACACAGACACAGGCACTCACAGACACACACACACAGACACACTCGCACATACACACACTTTCTTTCTTTCTCTCTTTCTCACCCACACACACATTCTCTCTCTCACACACACAGACGCACACATTCTCTCTCACACCCACATATACAGACACACACACAAACAAACAGACAGACACACACACTTTCACATACACCTACACACTCTCACATGCACACACAGAGACACAGACACACACACACACACACACGCACGCACACACGTCAGATGTGTGTTTCCACCGCTGGTTGCTAACTCTGATATACTATTCTGCTTCACCAGGCTGATATGACCTTAAGAGTGAGTGTTCTGTCCATAGTGAAGTTTCTCCCACGTTGGTCTCTGTTCAAGCATGACTCAATGCTAGCCAAGAGTGTAACTGGTGGTTTAAAGGGCTGAACTCATCAATCAAGACACCTTTTCTCTAAAAGGTTTGGAGAGCCAGGGTCAGAATTCTGCTTCTGATACATTTCAGACAATTGGCCATCGACTTGTTGAGGCACACCTCTGGGCAGATCATTGTGACTCAGAGATAAGGACGGTTAAGCAGTGCCGCTCAGAAACACACCGAATGTTCTGGTATAAGCCACCACCATATCACCCATTTGACAAATGAAGCAGTTTTTATTTGTTTACGGGAGATGGAGAGGTCAGCATTCATTGTCCAATCCTGATGCCTGAGTATACTGTTACAAATCAACACCATCGTTATGGGTCTGGAGTCACTTGTAGGCCCAGAGGGTTGGAGGGTTTGAGTTATAGGGAGAGGCTGAACAGGCTGGGGCTGTTTTCTCTGGAGTGTCGGAGGCTGATAGGGTGACCTTAATGAGGTTTATAAAATTATGAGGGGCATGGATAGGATAAATAGACAAAGTCTTTTCCCTGGGGTCGGGGAGTCCAGAACTAGAGGGGCATAGGTTTAGGGTGAGAGGGGAAAGATATAAAAGAGACCTAAGGGGCAACTTTTTCACACAGAGGGTGATACGTGTATGGAATGAGCTGCCAGAGGATGTGGTGGAGGGTGGTACAATTGCAACATTTAAGAGGCATTTGGATGGGTATATGAATAGGAAGGGTTTGGAGGGTGCTGGCAGATGGGACTAGACTGGGTTGGGACATATGGTCGGCATGGACGGGTTGGACCGAAGGGTCTGTTTCCATGCTGTACATCTCTATGGCTCTATGACCAGGTAGAACAGCAGTTTCCTTCTGATAAACATATGAGTGAACCTGAGGGGGTTTTCTTATAACTGATGTGTGACCAATAATGTTAGATTTAGAATTGAATTGAAATTCGACCCTCAGTTGCGAGTGGGATTTGAACCTGGGGTCTCCCTGATAGTATGGAAGTGATTATGGCAGTAATGTAGCAACTTAGTGCTGCAAAGTATGCCGGGAATCATGACACTGGGCTCCAGTAACGGATAATGGGAATGCATTGTGAGAGGTTAGTTAACTCACCTGGAGATGAGCTATTGCTGAAGAAGACGGTGCTTTAACGTGATAGGTTCAGTGCGATGGAGGGGACCAGTGTGACAGACAATGATTGGTTTGGAAAGACAAAGCAAGCCAGCATGATTGGCTATGCTAATGTTATCCAATAACTGCGGGTACAACAACTGTACACGTTTCAAAAGAACAGAGTTTGGGGAGTGGGGGGGGGGGGTCCACCCAGGTTCAAT
The DNA here is from genome assembly GCF_037043375.1 of Chiloscyllium plagiosum. Taxonomy (NCBI): domain Eukaryota; kingdom Metazoa; phylum Chordata; class Chondrichthyes; order Orectolobiformes; family Hemiscylliidae; genus Chiloscyllium; species Chiloscyllium plagiosum. The sequence continues at coordinate 17,371,756 of NW_028270176.1, forward strand.
TCCAGCCTCGGGGAGTTTACACATTCTCCCTGTGTCTTTGTGGGTTTCATCCGGTTTCCTCCCATAACCCAGGGATGTGCAGGTTAGGGTGGATTGGCCATGCTAAATTGTCCCATAGTGTCCAGAGATGTGTAGGTTAGGGTGGATTGGCCATGCTAAATTGTCCCATAGTGCCCAGGGATGTGCAGGTTAGGGTGGATTGGCCATGCTAAATTGTCCCATAGTGTCCAGGGATGTGCAGGTTAGGGTGGATTGCCCATGCTAAATTGTCCCATAGTGCCCAGGGATGTGCAGGTTAGGGTGGATTGGCCATGCTAAATTGTCCCATAGTGTCCTAGGATGTGCAGGTTAGGGTGGATTGGCTGTGTTAAATTGTCCCATAGTGCCCAGGGATGCACAGGTTAGGGTGGATTGGCCATGCTAAATTGTCCCATAGTGTCCAGGGATGTGCAGGTTAGGGTGGATTGCCTATGCTAAATTGTCCCATAGTGCCCAGGGATGTGCAGGTTAGGGTGGATTGGCCATGCTAAATTGTCCCATAGTGTCCTAGGATGTGCAGGTTAGGGTGGATTCGCTGTGCTAAATTGTCCCATAGTGTCCAGGGATGCACAGGTTAGGGTGGATTGGCCATGCTAAATTGTCCCATAGTGCCCAGGGATGTGCAGGTTAGGGTGGATTGGCCATGCTAAATTGTCCCATGGTGCCCAGGGATGTGCAGGTTAGGGTGGATTGGCCATGCTAAATTGTCCCATAGTGTCCAGGGATGTGAAGGTTAGGGTGGATTGGCCATGCTAAATTGTCCCATAGTGTCCAGGGATGTGCAGGTTAGGGTGGATTGGCCATGATTAATTGTCCCATAGTGCCCAGGAATGTGCAGGTTAGGTTGGATTGGCCATGCTAAATTATCCCATGGTGTCCAGGGATGTGCAGGTTAGGGTGGATTGCCCATGCTAAATTGTCCCATAGTGCCCAGGGATGTGCAGGTTAGGGTGGATTGGCCATGCTAAATTGTCCCATAGTGTCCTAGGATGTGCAGGTTAGGGTGGATTGGCCATGCTAAATTGTCCCATAGTGCCCAGGGATGTGCAGGTTAGGGTGGATTGGCCATGCTAAATTGTCCCATAGTGCCCAGGGATGTGCAGGTTAGGGTGGATTGGCCATGCTAAATTGTCCCATGGTGCCCAGGGATGTGCAAGTTAGGGTGGATTGGCCATGCTAAATTGTCCCATAGTGTCCAGGGATGTGTAGGTTAGGGTGGATTGGCCATGCTAAATTGTCCCATAGTGTCCAGGGATGTGCAGGTTAGGGTGGATTGGCCGTGCTAAATTGTCCCATAGTGTCCAGGGATGTGCAGGTTAGGGTGGATTGGCCATGCTACATTGTCCCATAGTGTCCAGGGATGTGCAGGTTAGGGTGGATTGGCCATGCTAAATTGTCCCATAGTGTCCAGGGATGTGCAGGTTAGGGTGGATTGGCCGTGCTAATTTGTCCCATAGTGCTCAGGGATGTGCAGGTTAGGGTGGATTGGCCGTGCTAAATTATCCCATAGTGCCCAGGGATGTGCAGGTTAGGGTGGATTGGCCATGCTTAATTGTCCCATAGTGCCCAGGGATGTGCAGGTTAGGGTGGATTGGCCATGCTAAATTGTCCCATAGTGTCCAGGGATGTGCAGGTTAGGGTGGATTGCCCATGCTAAATTGTCCCATAGTGCCCAGGGATGTGCAGGTTAGGGTGGATTGCCCATGCGAAATTGTCCCATAGTGTTCAGGGATGTGCAGGTTAGGGTGGATTGGCCATGCTAAATTGTCCCATAGTGTCCAGGGATGCACAGGTTAGGGTGGATTGGCCATGCTAAATTGTCCCATAGTGTTCAGGGATGTGCAGGTTAGGGTGGATTGGCCATGCTAAATTGTCCCATGGTGCCCAGGGATGTGCAGGTTAGGGTGGATTGGCCATGCTAAATTGTCCCATAGTGTCCAGGGATGTGTAGGTTAGGGTGGATTGGCCATGCTAAATTGTCCCATAGTGTCCAGGGATGTTCAGGTTAGGGTGGATTGGCCGTGCTAAATTGTCCCATAGTATCCAGGGATGTGCAGGTTAGGGTGGATTGGCCATGCTAAATTGTCCCATAGTGTCCAGGGATGTGCAGGTTTGGGTGGATTGGCCATGCTAAATTGTCCCATAGTTTCCAGGGATGTGCAGGTTAGGGTGGATTGGCCGTGCTAATTTGTCCCATAGTGCCCAGGGATGTGCAGGTTAGGGTGGATTGGCCGTGCTAATTTGTCCCATAGTGCCCAGGGATGTGCAGGTTAGGGTGGATTGGCCGTGCTAAATTGTCCCATAGTGTCCAGGGATGTGCAGGTTCGGGTGGACTGGCCATGCTAAATTGTCCCATAGCGTCCAGGGATGTGCAGGTTAGGTGTGTCATTCAGGGGGAAATGTATGGGGTGGTTGAATGGGTCTGGTTGGGTTACTCTGTGGAGGGCTGGTGTGGACTTGTTGGGCCAAATTGCCTCTTTCCACACTGTGGGGATTCTCTGACCAACTTCCTGTAAGGACTCCATTCCATTCTCCAATTTTCCCCGTCACAGTTGCAGCTGCTCCGGAATGTCCACCTTTTTCCTCAACGGAGGATTTCCCACGACTGTGGATGACAGGGCCCTCAGCCCTATCTGATCCATCTCTGGCACCTTACCCCTTCTCTCCCACACCAATGATAGGGTCCTCTGTCTTCACCTTCCATTCCATTTCCTGCCATTTCCGTCCCCTCCAGTTGGACGCCTGACAAGTAACCCCCTTCCCTCCCTTGCCAGCCTTCCACAGGGAGCATTCTTACCAGGACATCCTGGTGCACACCTCCACCACTCCCAACGACCCTCTACACCCTCTCCTGCAATCGCAGAAGGTGTAACAATGGCCTATTCACTCCTCCACTTCCCCCTCCCCCCCCATGCAACTTTCTCACTGTCCAAGGCCCCAAATACACCACCCAGATCAAGCAGCGATATATACCTGCACATCCACTCAATCTAGTCCACTGCATTCACTGCTCGCAATGTGGCCTCCTCTACACTGGGAGAGCCAGAACACAAACCGCACACCCAACACACACTCGCAACCATATACACACACACACACACTCACAACCGCATACCTACACACCCACACACACACACACACTCGCAACCGCATACGCAGACACCCACTCACACACACACACTCGCAACCGCATACCCACACACTCACTCACAACCCCATACCCACACACACACACACACTCACAACCGCATACCCAGACAAACATACACACTCTCAACTACATACACACACACACCCACACACACACTCGCAACCGCATACCCACACACCCACACCCACACACACACTCGCAATCGCATACCCACACACCCACTCACACACACTCGCAATCGCATACCCACACACCCACTCACACACACACTCGCAACCGCATACCCACACACCCACTCACAACCGCATACACACACACACACACTCGCAACCGCATACCCACACCCACACACACACTCGCAACCGCATACCCACACACCCACTCACACACACACTCGCAACCGCACACCCACTCACAACCGCATACACACACACACACACTCGCAACCACATACCCACACACCCACTCACAGCTGCATACCCACACACCCACACACACACTCGCAACCGCATACCCACACACCCACTCACAACCGCATACCCACACACACACACACACTTGCAACCGCATACCCACACACCCAATCACAACCGCATACCCACACACACACACTCGCAACCGCATACCCACACACCCACTCACAACCCCATACCCACACACACACACACACACAGTAGCAACCGCATACCCAGACACACACACACACACACACTCTCAACTACATACCCACACACCCACACACACACTCGCAACTGCATACCCACACACCCACACACACACACTCACAACTGCATACCCACACACACAAATGCATGCACACTCGCAACACATACCCACACACACACACGCACAAACACATGCACACTCGCAACCACATACTGACACACACACGCACACTCGCAACCGCATACCCACACACACACACGCAACCGCATACCCAGATACACACACACGCAACCGCATACCCACACACACACACGCAACTGCATACCCAGATACACACACTCGCAACCGCATACCCACACACACACACACACACACACTAGCAACCGCATACCCAGACACACACACACACACTCTCAACTACATACCCACACACCCACACACACACTCGCAACTGTGTACCCACACAGCCACACACACACACTCGCAACTGCATACCCACACACACAAATGCATGCACACTCGCAACACATACCCACACACACACACACGCACAAACGCATGCACACACGCAACCACATACTGACACACACACGCACACTCGCAACCGCATACCCACACACACACACACATGCAACCGCATACCCACATACACACACTCGCAACCGCATACCCACACACACACACTCGCAACCGCATACCCAGACACACACACACACTCTCAAATACATACCCACACACCCACACACACACTCGCAACTGCGTACCCACACACACACACTCGCAACTGCATACCCACACGCACACTCGCAACCACATACCCACACACACACGCACAAACGCATGCACACTCGCAACCACATATCCACACACACACGCACACTCGCAACCGCATACCCACACACACACACACTCACTCGCAACCACATACCCACACATACACACTCGCAAACGCATACCCACATACACACACTCGCAACCGCATACCCACACACACACACGCACACTTGCAACTACATACCCACACACACACAAATGCATGCACACTCGCAACCACATACCCACACACACACTCACTCGCAACCACATACCCACACAAACACACACTCACAACCGTATGCCCACATACACACACTCGCAACCGCATACACGCACACTCGCAACCGCATACCCACACACACACACGCACACTCGCAACCACATACCCACACACACACGCACAAATGCATGCACACTCGCAACCACATACTGACACACACACGCACACTCGCAACCGCACACCCACACACACACACTCGCAACCGCATACCCACACACACACACACTCGCAACAGCATACCCACATACACACACTCGCAACTGCATACCCACACACACTTGCAACCACATACCCACACACACACTCGCAATCGCACACCCACACACACACGCACTCGCAACCGCATACCCACACAAACACACACTCGCAACTGCATACCCACACACACACACACACACTCGCAATCATACACACACACACTCGCAACCACATACCCACACACACACACACTCGCAACCACATTCCCACACACACACTCACAACCGCATATCCACAAACACACACTCGCAACCGCATACACACACACACTCGCAACCGCACACCCCTACACACACACACTCGTAACCGCATACCCACACACCCACTCACAACCCCATACCCACACACACACACACACACAGTAGCAACCGCATACCCAGACACACACACACACACACACTCTCAACTACATACCCACACACCCACACACACACTCGCAACTGCATACCCACACACCCACACACACACACTCACAACTGCATACCCACACACACAAATGCATGCACACTCGCAACACATACCCACACACACACACGCACAAACGCATGCACACTCGCAACCACATACTGACGCACACTCGCAACCGCATACCCACACACACACGCAACCGCATACCCACACACACGCAACCGCATACCCAGATACACACACTCGCAACCGCATACCCACACACACACACACACACACACTAGCAACCGCATACCCAGACACACACACACACTCTCAACTACATACCCACACACCCACACACACACTCGCAACTGTGTACCCACACAGCCACACACACACACTCGCAACTGCATACCCACACACACAAATGCATGCACACTCGCAACACATACCCACACACACACACACGCACAAACGCATGCACACACGCAACCACATACTGACACACACACGCACACTCGCAACCGCATACCCACACACACACACACGCAACCGCATGCCCACATACACACACTCGCAACCGCATACACGCACACTCGCAACCGCATACCCACACACACGCACACTCGCAACCACATACCCACACACACACGCACAAATGCATGCACACTCGCAACCACATACTGACACACACACGCACACTCGCAACCGCACACCCACACACACTCACTCGCAACCGCATACCCACACACACACACACACACTCGCAACCGCATACCCACATACACACACTCGCAACTGCATACCCACACACACTTGCAACCACATACCCACACACACACTCGCAATCGCACACCCACACACACACGCACTCGCAACCGCATACCCACACAAACACACACTCGCAACTGCATACCCACACACACACACACTCGCAATCATACACACACACACTCGCAACCACATACCCACACACACACACACTCGCAACCACATACCCACACACACACACACGCACACATTCTCAACCGTATACCCACACACATATGCACACTCGCAACCACATTCCCACACACACACTCACAACCGCATATCCACAAACACACACTCGCAACCGCATACACACACACACACACTCGCAACCGCACACCCCTACACACACACACTCGTAACCGCACACACCCACACACACACACTCGCAACCATATACCCACACAAACACACACTCGCAACCGCATACCCACACACACACGCACTCGCAACCACATACCCACACAAACACACACTCACAACCGTATACCCACACACACACTCACTCGCAACCACATCCCCACACACACACACTCGCAACCGCATACCCACACACACACTCGCAACCGCACACCCACACACACACGCACTCACAACCACATACCCACACACACACACTCGAAACCGCATACCCACATAAACACACTCGCAACCACATACCCACACACACACACGCACTCGCAACCGCATACCCACACACTCACACACACTCGCAACTGCACAGCCACACATACACACACGCACTCGCAACCACATACCCACATACCCACACACACACACGCACACATTCTCAACCGTATACCCACACACATATGCACACTCACAACCGCACACCCACACACACACACTCACAACCGCACACCCACACACACTCGCAACTGCATACACACACACACACTCGCAACCACATACCCACACACCCACACACACTCGCAACCGCATACCCACACACACACTCGCAACCGCACACCCACACACACACGCACTCACAACCACATACCCACACACACACACTCGAAACCGTTAGCCACATAAACACACTCGCAACCGCATACCCACACACACACACACACACTTGCAACCACATACCCACACACACACTCGCAACCGCATTCCCACACACACACACTCACAACCGCATACCCACAAACACACACTGGCAACCGCATACACACACACACACTCGCAACCACATGCCCACACACACACACGCACTCGCAACCGCATACCCACACTCTCACACACACTCGCAACTGCACAGCCACACATACACACACGCACTCGCAACCACATACCCACACACACACACACATGCACACATTCTCAACCGTATACCCACACACATATGCACACTCGCAACCGCATTCCCACACACACACACTCACAACCGCATACCCACAAACACACACTCGCAACCGCATACACACACACACACTCGCAACCGCACACCCCTACACACACACACACTCGTAACCGCACACACCCACACACACACACTCGCAACCACATACCCACACAAACACACACTCGCAACCGCATACACACACACACACTCGCAACCGCACACCCCTACACACACACACACTCGTAACCGCACACACCCACACACACATGCACTCGCAACCACATACCCACACAAACACACACTCACAACCGTATACCCACACACACACTCACTCGCAACCACATACCCACACACACACACTCGCAACCGCACACCCACACACACTCGCAACCGCATACCCACACACACACTCGCAACCACACACCCACACACACACGCACTCACAACCACATACCCACACACACACACTCGAAACCGCATACCCACATAAACACACTCGCAACCGCATACCCACGCACACACACACACACTTGCAAGCACATACCCACACACACACTCGCAACCGTACACACCCAAACTCACACACTCGCAACCATATACCCACACAAACACACACTCACAACCGCACAACCCCACACACACACACTCGCAACCAGATACCAACACACATACACACACTCACTCGCAACCGCATTCCCACACACTCACACACACTCGCAACTGCATAGCCACACATATACACACACACACTCGCAACCGCATACCCATACACATACACAACCGCATACCCACACACACACACACAACCGCATACCCACACACACACACTCGCAACCGCATACCCACACACACCCACTCACAGCTGCATACCCACACACCCACACACCCACACACACACTCGCAACCGCATACCCACACACCCACTCACAACCGCATACCCACACACACACATACACACACTTGCAACCGCATACCCACACACCCAATCACAACCGCATACCCACACACACACACTCGCAACCGCATACCCACACACCCACTCACAACCCCATACCCACACACACACACTCGCAACCGCATACCCAGACACACACACACACTCTCAACTACATACCCACACACCCACACACACACTCGCAACTGCATACCCACACACCCACACACACACACTCGCAACTGCATACCCACACACACAAATGCATGCACACTCGCAACACATACCCACACACACACACGCACAAACGCATGCACACTCGCAACCACATACTGACACACACACGCACACTCGCAACCGCATACCCACACACACACACACGCAACCGCATACCCAGATACACACACTCGCAACCGCATACCCACACACACGCAACCGCATACCCAGATACACACACTCGCAACCGCATACCCACACACACACACACACACACACTAGCAACCGCATACCCCCACACACACACACACTCTCAACTACATACCCACACACCCACACACACACTTGCAACTGTGTACCCACACAGCCACACACACACACTCGCAACTGCATACCCACACACACACACACGCACAAACGCATGCACACTCGCAACCACATACTGACACACACACGCACACTCGCAACCGCATACCCACACACACACACACGCAACCGCATACCCACATACACACACTCGCAACCGCATACCCACACACACACTCGCAACCGCATACCCAGACACACACACACACACACACTCTCAAATACATACCCACACACCCACACACACACTCGCAACTGCGTACCCACACACACACACACTCGCAACTGCATACCCACACGCACACTCGCAACCACATACCCACACACACACGCACAAACGCATGCACACTCGCAACCACATATCCACACACACACGCACACTCGCAACCGCATACCCACACACACACTCACTCGCAACCACGTACCCACACATACCCACACACACACACTCGCAAACGCATACCCACATACACACACTCGCAACCGCATACCCACACACACACATGCACACTTGCAACTACATACCCACACACACACAAATGCATGCACACTCGCAACCACATACCCACACACACACTCACTCGCAACCACATACCTACACATACACACACACTCGCAAACGCATACCCACATACACACACTCACAACCGCATACACGCACACTCGCAACCGCATACCCACACACACACGCACACTCGCAACCACATACCCACACACACACGCACAAATGCATGCACACTCGCAACCACATACTGACACACACACGCACACTCGCAACCGCACACCCACACACACACACACACTCATTCGCAACCACATACCCACACATACCCACACACACACACTCGCAAACGCATACCCACATACACACACTCGCAACCGCATACCCACACACACACATGCACACTTGCAACTACATACCCACACACACACAAATGCATGCACACTCGCAACCACATACCCACACACACACTCACTTGCAACCACATACCTACACATACACACACACTCGCAAACGCATACCCACATACACACACTCACAACCGCATACACGCACACTCGCAACCGCATACCCACACACACACGCACACTCGCAACCACATACCCACACACACACGCACTCGCAACCGCATACCCACATACACACACTCGCAACTGCATACCCACACACACTTGCAACCACATACCCACACACACACTCGCAATCGCACACCCACACACACACGCACTCGCAACCGCATACCCACACAAACACACACTCACAACTGCATAACCACACACACACACACTAGCAATCGTACACCCACACACACACACTCGCAACCACATACCCACACACACACACACTCGCAACCACATACCTACATACACACATTCTCAACCGTATACCCACACACATATGCACACTCGCAACCGCATTCCCACACACACACACTCATAACAGCATACCCACAAACAAACACTCGCAACCGCATACACACACACACACACTCGCAACCGCACACCCCTACACACACACATTCGTAACCGCACACACCCACACACACACACTCGCAACCACATACCCACACAAACACACACTCGCAACCGCATACCCACACACACACTCGCAACCACACACACACGCACTCACAACCACATACCCACACACACACACTCGAAACCGCATACCCACATAAACACACTCGCAACCGCATACCCACGCACACACACACACACACTTGCAAGCACATACCCACACACACACTCGCAACCGTACACACCCAAACTCACACACTCGCAACCATATACCCACACAAACACACACTCACAACCGCACAACCCCACACACACACACTCGCAACCAGATACCAACACACACACACACTCGCAACCGCATTCCCACACACTCACACACACTCGCAACTGCATAGCCACACATACACACACACACACTCGCAACCGCATACCCATACACATACACAACCGCATACCCACACACACACACACAACCGCATACCCACACACACACACTCGCAACCGCATACCCACACACACCCACTCACAGCTGCATACCCACACACCCACACACACTCGCAACCGCATACCCACACACCCACTCACAACCGCATACCCACACACACACACACACACTTGCAACCGCATACCCACACACCCAATCACAACCGCATACCCACACACACACACTCGCAACCGCATACCCACACACCCACTCACAACCCCATACCCACACACACACACACACACTCTCAACTACATACCCACACACCCACACACACACTTGCAACTGTGTACCCACACAGCCACACACACACACGCGCAACTGCATACCCACACACACACACACGCACAAACGCATGCACACTCGCAACCACATACTGACACACACACGCACACTCGCAACCGCATACCCACACACACACACACGCAACCGCATACCCACATACACACACTCGCAACCGCATACCCACACACACACACTCGCAACCGCATACCCAGACACACACACACACTCTCAAATACATACCCACACACCCACACACACACTCGCAACTGCGTACCCACACACACACACTCGCAACTGCATACCCACACGCACACTCGCAACCACATACCCACACACACACGCACAAACGCATGCACACTCGCAACCACATATCCACACACACACGCACACTCGCAACCGCATACCCACACACACACACACACTCACTCGCAACCACATACCCACACATACCCACACACACACACTCGCAAACGCATACCCACATACACACACTCGCAACCGCATACCCACACACACACATGCACACTTGCAACTACATACCCACACACACACTCACTCGCAACCACATACCTACACATACACACACACTCGCAACCACATACCCACACACACACTCACTCGCAACCACATACCTACACATACACACACACTCGCAAACGCATACCCACATACACACACTCACAACCGCATACACGCACACTCGCAACCGCATACCCACACACACACGCACACTCGCAACCACATACCCACACACACACGCACAAATGCATGCACACTCGCAACCACATACTGACACACACACGCACACTCGCAACCGCATACCCACACACACACACACACTCACTCGCAACCACATACCCACACATACCCACACACACACACTCGCAAACGCATACCCACATACACACACTCGCAACCGCATACCGACACACACAGATGCACACTTGCAACTACATACCCACACACACACAAATGCATGCACACTCGCAACCACATACCCACACACACACTCACTCGCAACCACATACCTACACATACACGCACACTCGCAACCGCATACCCACACACACATGCACACTCGCAACCACATACCCACACACACACGCACTCGCAACCGCATACCCACATACACACACTCGCAACTGCATACCCACACACACTTGCAACCACATACCCACACACACACTCGCAATCGCACACCCACACACACACGCACTCGCAACCGCATACCCACACAAACACACACTCACAACTGCATAACCACACACACACACACTAGCAATCGTACACACACTCGCAACCACATACCCACACACTCGCAACCACATACCTACATACACACATTCTCAACCGTATACCCATACACATATGCACACTCGCAACCGCATTCCCACACACACACACTCACAACAGCATACCCACAAACAAACACTCGCAACCGCATACACACACACACACACTCGCAACCGCACACCCCTACACACACACACTCGTAACCGCACACACCCACACTCGCAACCACATACCCACACAAACACACACTCGCAACCGCATACCCACACACACACACGCACTCGCAACCACATACCCACACAAACACACACTCACAACCGTATACTCACTCGCAACCACATACCCACACACACACACTCGCATCCGCACACCCATACATACACACTCGCAACTGCACACCCACACACACACACTCGCAACCGCATACCCACACACACACTTGCAACCGCACACCCACACACACACACGCACTCACAACCACATATCCACACACACACACTCGAAACCGCATACCCACATAAACACACTCGCAACCACATACCCACACACGCACTCGCAACCGCATACCCACACACTCACAACTGCACAGCCACACATACACACACGCAATCGCAACCACATACCCACACACACACACACGCACACTAGCAATCGTACACACACTCGCAACCACATACCCACACACTCGCAACCACATACCTACATACACACATTCTCAACCGTATACCCACACACATATGCACACTCGCAACCGCATTCCCACACACACACACTCACAACCGCATACCCACAAACACACACTCGCAACCGCATACACACACACACACTCGCAACCGCACACCCCTACACACACACACTCGTAACCACACACACCCACACACACACACTCGCAACCACATACCCACACAAACACACACTCGCAACCGCATACCCACACACACACGCACTCGCAACCACATACCCACACAAACACACACTCACAACCGTATACCCACACACACACTCACTCGCAACCACATACCCACACACACACTCGCATCCGCACACCCACACACACACACTCGCAACCGCACACCCACACACACTCGCAACCGCATACCCACACACACACTCGCAACCGCACACCCACACACACACGCACTCACAACCACATACCCACACACTCGAAACCGCATACCCACATAAACACACTTGCAACCACATACCCACACACACACTCGCAACCGTACACACCCAAACTCACACTCTCGCAACCATATACCCACACAAACACACACTCACAACCGCACAACCCCACACACACACACTCGCAACCAGATACCAACACACACACACACACACACTCGCAACCGCATTCCCACACACTCACACACACTCGCAACTGCATAGCCACACATACACACACACACACTCGCAACCGCATACCCATACACATACACAACCACATACCCACACACACACACATACACAACCGCATACCCACACACACACTCGCAACCACATACCCACACACACACACACACACTCTCAACTACATACCCACACACCCACACACACACTTGCAACTGTGTACCCACACAGCCACACACACACACGCGCAACTGCATACCCACACACACACACACGCACAAACGCATGCACACTCGCAACCACATACTGACACACACACGCACACTCGCAACCGCATACCCACACACACACACACGCAACCGCATACCCACATACACACACTCGCAACCGCATACCCACACACACACACTCGCAACCGCATACCCAGACACACACACACACTCTCAAATACATACCCACACACCCACACACACACTCGCAACTGCGTACCCACACACACACACTCGCAACTGCATACCCACACGCACACTCGCAACCACATACCCACACACACACGCACAAACGCATGCACACTCGCAACCACATATCCACACACACACGCACACTCGCAACCGCATACCCACACACACACACACACTCACTCGCAACCACATACCCACACATACCCACACACACACACTCGCAAACGCATACCCACATACACACACTCGCAACCGCATACCCACACACACACATGCACACTTGCAACTACATACCCACACACACACTCACTCGCAACCACATACCTACACATACACACACACTCGCAACCACATACCCACACACACACTCACTCGCAACCACATACCTACACATACACACACACTCGCAAACGCATACCCACATACACACACTCACAACCGCATACACGCACACTCGCAACCGCATACCCACACACACACGCACACTCGCAACCACATACCCACACACACACGCACAAATGCATGCACACTCGCAACCACATACTGACACACACACGCACACTCGCAACCGCATACCCACACACACACACACACTCACTCGCAACCACATACCCACACATACCCACACACACACACTCGCAAACGCATACCCACATACACACACTCGCAACCGCATACCGACACACACAGATGCACACTTGCAACTACATACCCACACACACACAAATGCATGCACACTCGCAACCACATACCCACACACACACTCACTCGCAACCACATACCTACACATACACGCACACTCGCAACCGCATACCCACACACACATGCACACTCGCAACCACATACCCACACACACACGCACTCGCAACCGCATACCCACATACACACACTCGCAACTGCATACCCACACACACTTGCAACCACATACCCACACACACACTCGCAATCGCACACCCACACACACACGCACTCGCAACCGCATACCCACACAAACACACACTCACAACTGCATAACCACACACACACACACTAGCAATCGTACACACACTCGCAACCACATACCCACACACTCGCAACCACATACCTACATACACACATTCTCAACCGTATACCCATACACATATGCACACTCGCAACCGCATTCCCACACACACACACTCACAACAGCATACCCACAAACAAACACTCGCAACCGCATACACACACACACACACTCGCAACCGCACACCCCTACACACACACACTCGTAACCGCACACACCCACACTCGCAACCACATACCCACACAAACACACACTCGCAACCGCATACCCACACACACACACGCACTCGCAACCACATACCCACACAAACACACACTCACAACCGTATACTCACTCGCAACCACATACCCACACACACACACTCGCATCCGCACACCCATACATACACACTCGCAACTGCACACCCACACACACACACTCGCAACCGCATACCCACACACACACTTGCAACCGCACACCCACACACACACACGCACTCACAACCACATATCCACACACACACACTCGAAACCGCATACCCACATAAACACACTCGCAACCACATACCCACACACGCACTCGCAACCGCATACCCACACACTCACAACTGCACAGCCACACATACACACACGCAATCGCAACCACATACCCACACACACACACACGCACACTAGCAATCGTACACACACTCGCAACCACATACCCACACACTCGCAACCACATACCTACATACACACATTCTCAACCGTATACCCACACACATATGCACACTCGCAACCGCATTCCCACACACACACACTCACAACCGCATACCCACAAACACACACTCGCAACCGCATACACACACACACACTCGCAACCGCACACCCCTACACACACACACTCGTAACCACACACACCCACACACACACACTCGCAACCACATACCCACACAAACACACACTCGCAACCGCATACCCACACACACACGCACTCGCAACCACATACCCACACAAACACACACTCACAACCGTATACCCACACACACACTCACTCGCAACCACATACCCACACACACACTCGCATCCGCACACCCACACACACACACTCGCAACCGCACACCCACACACACTCGCAACCGCATACCCACACACACACTCGCAACCGCACACCCACACACACACGCACTCACAACCACATACCCACACACTCGAAACCGCATACCCACATAAACACACTTGCAACCACATACCCACACACACACTCGCAACCGTACACACCCAAACTCACACTCTCGCAACCATATACCCACACAAACACACACTCACAACCGCACAACCCCACACACACACACTCGCAACCAGATACCAACACACACACACACACACACTCGCAACCGCATTCCCACACACTCACACACACTCGCAACTGCATAGCCACACATACACACACACACACTCGCAACCGCATACCCATACACATACACAACCACATACCCACACACACACACATACACAACCGCATACCCACACACACACTCGCAACCACATACCCACACACACACACACAACCGCATACCCACACACACACACTCGCAACCGCATACCCACACACACACACACACACACACACACTCGTAACCGCACACCCCCCCACACACACACACACTCGTAACCGCACACACACATACACACTCACAACCACATACCCACACAAACACACACTCGCAACCGCATGCCCACACACACACACGCACTAACAACCACACACACACACACTCGCAACCACATACACAAACACACACACACACTCGCAACCACATACCCACACACACACACGCACACGCAACCGCATGCCCACACACACACACACTCGCAACCACATACCCACACATACACACTCGCAACCGCATACCCACACACACACACACACTCGCAACCGTATACCCACACACACATACACACTCGCAACCGCATTCCCACACACACACACTCGTAACCGCACACCCCCCCACACACACACACTCGTAACCGCACACCCACACACACACACTCACAACCACATACCCACACAAACACACACTCGCAACCGCATGCCCACACACACACACGCACTAACAACCACATACCCACACACACACACACGCAACCGCATACACAAACACACACACACACTCGCAACCACATACCCACACACACACACGCAACCGCATGCCCACACACACACACACACTCGCAACCGCATACCCACACACACACACACACTCGCAACCGCATACACAAACACACACACACACTCGCAATCGCAAACACACACACACTCGCAACCGCATACCCACACACACTCGCAACTGCATACCCACACACACACACAACCGCATACCCACACACACACTCACTACCGCATACCCACACACACACACACTCACAACCGCATACCCACACACACATACGCAACCGCATGCACACACACACACACACACACTCGCAACCATATACCCACACACACACACACACACACGCAACCGCATACACAAACACACACACACACTCGCAATCGCAAACACACAAACACACTCGCAACCGCATACACACACATACACACACTCGCAACTGCATACACACACACACACTGGCAACCGCATACCCACACACACACACACACTCATGACTGCATACCCACACACACGCTCGCAATCACATACCCACACACACACAACCGCATTCCCACACACACACACACACTCGCAACCGCATTCCCACACACACACACTCGCAACCACATACCCACACACACACACTCGCAACCGCATACCCACACACACACACTCGCAACTGCATACCCACACACTCACAAATGCATACCCACACACACTCGCAACTGCATACCCACACACACACACAACCGCATACCCACAACCGCATACCCACACACACACACTCACAACCGCATACCCACACACACACACACACTCGCAACCACATACCCACACACACACACACTCGCAACCACATACCCACACACACACACACGCACTCGCAACCACATACCCACACAAACACACACTCGCAACCGCATACCCACACACACATACACACACTCACAACCACATACCCACACACACACACACACTCGCAACCACATACCCACACAAACACACACACACTCGCAACCACATACCCACACACACACACACACTCGCAACCACATACCCACACACACACGCACTCGCAACCACATACCCACACAAACACACACTCGCAACCGCATACCCACACACACACACTCGCAACCGCATACACACACATACACACACTCGCAACCGCATACACACACACACACTAGCAACCGCATACCCACACACACACACTCGAGACTGCATACCCACACACACGCTCGCAACTGCATACACACACACACTCGCAAATGTATACCCACACACACACTCGCAACCACTTACTCATACACACACGCAACCACATACCCACACACACTCGCAACCACATACCCACACACACTCGCAACCGCATACCCACACACACGCAATCGCATACCCACACACATACACACTTGCAACTGCATACCCACACACACACACACACAACCGCATACCCACACACGCACTCGCAACAGCATACACACACAACCGCATACCCACACACACACTCGCAACCACATACCCACACACACACACTCGCAATTGCATAGCCACACACTCACACACACTCGCAATCGCATACCCACACACTCACACACATTCGCAACTGCATACCCACACATACATACACACTCGCAACTGCATACACACACACACACACGCAACCGCATACCCACACACATTCGCAACCACATACTCACACACACTCGCAATCGCATATCCACACACTCACACACATTCGCAACTGCATACCCACACATACATACACACTCGCAACTGCATACACACACACACGCAACCGCATACCCACACACATTCGCAACCACATACTCACACGCACACTGACAACCGCATACCCACACACACACTCACAAACGCATACCCAAACACATGCACACACACACACTCACAAACGCATACCCACACACACAACCGCATACCAACACACACACACTCGCACCTGCATGCCCACACACACACGCAACCGCATACCCACACACACACACACACACACTCACAACCACATACCCACACACACACACACTCGCAAATGCATACCCACACACACAACCGCATACCCACCCACACACACTCGCAACTGCATACCCACACGCACACACGCAACCGCATGCCCACACACACATACACGCACACTCGCAACCACATACCCACACACACACCCTCGCAACCATATACCCACACACGCTGACGCACTTGCAAATGCATACCCACGCACACACACACTCACAACCGCATACCCACACATACACACACACTCGCAACCGCATACCCACACACTCTCGCAACCGCATACGCACACACACACTCACAACCGCATACCCGCTCGCACACACTCACAACCACATTCCAACACACACACTCGCAAAAGCATACGCACACACACACTCGCAAATGCATACCCACACACACACATACACACAACCGCATACCCACACACACACATACACTCGCAACCTCATATGCACACACACTCGCAACCGTACACCCACGTACACACTCGCAACCGCATACCGACACACACACTCGCAACCGTTTACCCACACACACACTCGCAACCGCATACCGACACACACACTCACAACCGCATACCCACACACACACACACACGCGCAACCGCATACCCACACACACACACGCACAACCACATACCCACACACACTCGCCACTGCATACCCACACACACTCACACACTCGCAACCGCATACCCATACACACGCACACTCGCAACCGCATACCCACACACACTCTCACACTCGCAACCGCATACCCACACACTCACACACACTCGCTACTGCATACCCACACATACACACAAACACTCGCAACCGCATACACACACACACTTGCAACCGCATACACACACACACACACACACACGCGCAACCGCATACCCACACACACACACACACTCGCAACCGCATTCCGACACACACTCACAACCGCATACCCACACACACACACTCGCAACCGCATACCCGCACATACACACACAACCGCATACCCACCCACACACACTCGCAACTGCATACCCATACGCACACACGCAACCGCATGCCCACACACACATACAACCACATACCCACACACGCACACTCGCAACCGCATACCCACACACACTCTCACACTCGCAACCGCATACCCACACACTCACACACATTCGCAACTGCATACCCACACACACACACACACTCACAACCGCATACCCACACACACACACGCGCAACCGCATACCCACACACACACACACACTCGCAACTGCATACCGACACACACACTCACAACCGCATACCCACACACACACTCGCAACCGCATACCCGCACACACACTCACACTTGCAACCGCATATGCACACACACACTCGCAACCGCATACCCACACACACACACACACGCGCAACCACATACCCACACACACACACTCTTGCAACCGCATACACACGCACACTCGCAACCGCATACTCACACACTCCAACCGCATACCCACACACTCACACACACTCGCAACTGCATACCCACACATACACACACACACTCGCAACCGCATGCACACACACACTTGCAACCGCATACGCACACACACACTCGCAACCGCATATGCACACACACAACCGCATACCCACACACACACACACTCACAACCGCATACCCACACACACACACACTCGCAACCGCATACCCACACACACACACACTCGCAACCGCATACCCACACACACACACACACTCACTCGCAACTGCATACGCACACACACTCGCTACCATTTACCCACACACATATACACACTCGCAACCGCATTCCCACACACACACTCACAACCGCATACCCACACACACACACACTCACTCGCAACTGCATACGCACACACACTCGCTACCATTTACCCACACACATACACACACTCACAACCGCATACACACACACACACTCGCAACCGCATACCCACACACACTCTCGCATCCACATACCCACACACACACACTCGCAACCGCATACCCACACACACTCACACACTCGCAACCGCATACCCACACACACTCGCAACCGCATACCCACACACACTCACACACTCGCAACCGCACACCCACACACTCACACACACTCGCAACTGCATACCCACACATACACACACACACTCGCAACCGCATACACACACACTCGCAACCGCATACACAAACACACACACACACACTCGCAACCGCATACCCACACTCACACACATACACTCACAACCGCATACCCACACACACAGACTCGCAACCGCATACCCACACACACACTCACAACCGCATACCCACTCACATGCACACACACACACTCACAAACGCATACCCACACACACACTCACAACCGCATACCCACACACACACACACGCACACTCGCAACCACATACCCACACACACACCCTCGCAACCATATACCCACACACGCTGACGCACTTGCAAATGCATACCCACGCACACACACACTCACAACCGCATACCCACACACACACACACACACACACTTGCAACCGCATACCCACACATGCACACACACTCGCAACCGCATACCCACACATACACACACGCAACCACATACATTCGCAACCGTATGCCCACAAACACACACACTCGCAACCGCATACCCACACATACACAAGCCCGCAACTGCATACCCAAACACACACACACACAGGCAATCGCATACCCACTCACACACACACACACTCATGACTGCATACCCACATACACACATACACTCGCAACTGAATACCCATACACACACTCACAACCGCATACCCACACATACACGCAACCGCATACCCACACACACACACACGCGACCGCATACCCACACACACACACACGCGACCGCATACACACACACGCAACCGCATACCTACACACACTCGCAACCACATACCCACACACACACTAGCAACCGCATACCCACACACACACACTCGAGACTGCATACCCACACACACGCTCGCAACTGCATACACACACACACTCGCAAATGTATACCCACACACACACTCGCAACCACTTACTCATACACACACGCAACCACATACCCACACACACTCGCAACCACATACCCACACACACTCGCAACCGCATACCCACACACACGCAATCGCATACCCACACACATACACACTTGCAACTGCATACCCACACACACACACACACAACCGCATACCCACACACGCACTCGCAACAGCATACACACACAACCGCATACCCACACACACACTCGCAACCACATACCCACACACACACACTCGCAATTGCATAGCCACACACTCACACACACTCGCAATCGCATACCCACACACTCACACACATTCGCAACTGCATACCCACACATACATACACACTCGCAACTGCATACACACACACACGCAACCGCATACCCACACACATTCGCAACCACATACTCACACGCACACTGACAACCGCATACCCACACACACACTCACAAACGCATACCCAAACACATGCACACACACACACTCACAAACGCATACCCACACACACAACCGCATACCAACACACACACACTCGCACCTGCATGCCCACACACACACGCAACCGCATACCCACACACACACACACACACACTCACAACCACATACCCACACACACACACACTCGCAAATGCATACCCACACACACAACCGCATACCCACCCACACACACTCGCAACTGCATACCCACACGCACACACGCAACCGCATGCCCACACACACATACACGCACACTCGCAACCACATACCCACACACACACCCTCGCAACCAGAGACCCACACACGCTGACGCACTTGCAAATGCATACCCACGCACACACACACTCACAACCGCATACCCACACATACACACACACTCGCAACCGCATACCCACACACTCTCGCAACCGCATACGCACACACACACTCACAACCGCATACCCGCTCGCACACACTCACAACCACATTCCAACACACACACTCGCAAAAGCATACGCACACACACACTCGCAAATGCATACCCACACACACACATACACACAACCGCATACCCACACACACACATACACTCGCAACCTCATATGCACACACACTCGCAACCGTACACCCACGTACACACTCGCAACCGCATACCGACACACACACTCGCAACCGTTTACCCACACACACACTCGCAACCGCATACCGACACACACACTCACAACCGCATACCCACACACACACACACACGCGCAACCGCATACCCACACACACACACGCACAACCACATACCCACACACACTCGCCACTGCATACCCACACACACTCACACACTCGCAACCGCATACCCATACACACGCACACTCGCAACCGCATACCCACACACACTCTCACACTCGCAACCGCATACCCACACACTCACACACACTCGCTACTGCATACCCACACATACACACAAACACTCGCAACCGCATACACACACACACTTGCAACCGCATACACACACACACACGCGCAACCGCATACCCACACACACACACACACACACGCAACCGCATTCCGACACACACTCACAACCGCATACCCACACACACACACTCGCAACTGCATACCCGCACATACACACACAACCGCATACCCACCCACACACACTCGCAACTGCATACCCATACGCACACACGCAACCGCATGCCCACACACACATACAACCACATACCCACACACGCACA
The DNA here is from genome assembly GCF_037043375.1 of Chiloscyllium plagiosum. NCBI lineage: Eukaryota > Metazoa > Chordata > Chondrichthyes > Orectolobiformes > Hemiscylliidae > Chiloscyllium > Chiloscyllium plagiosum. The sequence goes on from NW_028270176.1 coordinate 17,396,298, forward strand.
CTCGCAACCGCATACCCACACACACTCTCACACTCGCAACCGCATACCCACACACTCACACACATTCGCAACTGCATACCCACACACACACACACACTCACAACCGCATACCCACACACACACACGCGCAACCGCATACCCACACACACACACACACTCGCAACTGCATACCGACACACACACACACACTCACAACCGCATACCCACACACACACTCGCAACCGCATACCCGCACACACACTCACACTTGCAACCGCATATGCACACACACACTCGCAACCGCATACCCACACACACACACACACGCGCAACCACATACCCACACACACACACTCTTGCAACCGCATACACACGCACACTCGCAACCGCATACTCACACACACTCACACACTCCAACTGCATACCCACACATACACACACACACTCGCAACCGCATGCACACACACACTTGCAACCGCATACGCACACACACACTCGCAACCGCATATGCACACACACAACCGCATACCCACACACACACACACTCACAACCGCATACCCACACACACACACACTCGCAACCGCATACCCACACACACACACACTCACTCGCAACTGCATACGCACACACACTCGCTACCATTTACCCACACACATATACACACTCGCAACCGCATTCCCACACACACACTCACAACCGCATACCCACACACACACACACTCACTCGCAACTGCATACGCACACACACTCGCTACCATTTACCCACACACATACACACACTCACAACCGCATACACACACACACACTCGCAACCGCATACACACACACACACTCGCAACCGCATACCCACACACACTCTCGCATCCACATACCCACACACACACACTCGCAACCGCATACCCACACACACTCACACACTCGCAACCGCATACCCACACACACTCGCAACCGCATACCCACACACACTCACACACTCGCAACCGCACACCCACACACTCACACACACTCGCAACTGCATACCCACACATACACACACACACTCGCAACCGCATACACACACACTCGCAACCGCATACACAAACACACACACACACACTCGCAACCGCATACCCACACTCACACACATACACTCACAACCGCATACCCACACACACAGACTCGCAACCGCATACCCACACACACACTCACAACCGCATACCCACACACACACACACGCGACCGCATACCCACACACACACACACGCGACCGCATACACACACACGCAACCGCATACCTACACACACTCGCAACCACATACCCACACACACAACCACATACCCACACACACTTGCAACTGCGTACCCACACAAACACACTCGCAACTGCATACCCACACACACACACAACCGCACAACCACACACACATACACTCGCAAATGCATACCCACACACACACATACACACAACCGCATACCCACACACACACACACACAAACGCATACCCACACACACGCACGCAACTGCATACCCACACACACACATGCAACTGCAAACCCACACACACACGCAACTGCATGCCCATGCGCACACACACTCGTAACTGCGTACCCACACACACACTCGCAACCGCATACCCACACACACATTCCCAACTGCATACCCAAACACACACACACACAGGCAACCGCATACACACTCACACACACACATACACTCGTGACTGCATACCCACACACACACTCGCAACTGCATACCAACACACACACACTCGCAACTGTATACCCACACGCACACTCGCAATTGCATACCCGCACACACATACACACACGCAACCGCATACACACACGCAACTGCATACACACACACACACATGCAACCGCATACCCACACACACACACGCATGCAACTGCATTCCCACGCCCACACACACTCGGAACTGCGTACCCACACACTCACACTCGCAACCGCATAACCACACATGCACACACACTCGCAACCGCATTCCCACACACACACACACTCGCAACCGCATACCCACACACATATACTCGCAACTGCATACCCAAACACACACACACACCAGGCAACCGCATACCCACTCACACACACACATACACTCGTGACTGCATACACACACACACTTGCAACTGCATACACACACACACTCGCAACCGCATACTCACACACACACTCGCAACTGCATATCCACACACATACTCGCAATTGCATACACACACACACACATACACAGGCAACCGCATACACACACACACACACACTCGTGACTGCATACCCACACACACACACTCGCAACTGCATACACACACACACTCGTGACTGCATACCCACACACACACACTCGTGACTGCAAACCCACACACACACACTCGCAACTGCATACACACACACACACACGCAACCGCATACCCACACACACGCAACTGCATACCCACACACACACTCGCAACCACATACCCACACACACTCGCAACTGCGTACCCACACACACACACACATGCAACCGCATACCCACACACACACGCATGCAACTGCATACCCACACACACACGCAACTGCATACACACACACACGCAACCGCATACCCACACACACTTGCAACTGCATACACACACACACACGCAACCGCATACCCACACACACACGCAACCGCATACCCACACACACGCGCAACCGCATACCCACACACACGCGCAACCGCATACCCACACACACACGTAACCGCATACCCACACACACTCGCAACTGCATACCCACACACACACACACATGCAACCGCATACCCACACACACACACGCATGCAACTGCATACCCATGCGCACGCACACTCGCAACTGCGTACCCACACACACACTCGCAACCGCATGCCCACACACACTCACAACCGCATACCCACACATACACACCCGCAACCACACACACACTCGCAACCGCATTCCCACACACACATTCGCAACCGCATACCCAAACACACACACACACACACACACACACACACACAGGCAACCGCATACCCACTCACACACACACATACACTCATGACTGCACACACACACACACACTCACAACCGCATACTCACACACACAAGCAACCACATACCCATAATCACACACACACAACTGCATACCCACACACACACACTCGCAACTGCATACCCACACACACACACTCGCAACCGCATACCCACACACTCACACTCGCAACCGCATACCCATAATCACACACATACAACCACATACCCACACACACACTCGCAACCACATACCCACACACACACACTCGCAACTGCATACCCACCCACACACACTCGCAACCGTACACACACACACACACACACACGACTGCATACCCACACACACATTCGCTACTGCGTACCCACATACACACACTTGCAACAGCATACCCACACATGCACACACAACCACATACACACACACACACACTCTCGCAACTGCATACCCGCACACACACACAACCGCGTACCCACACACATACCTGCAACCGCATACCCACACACACACAAACGCAACGGCATACACACATTCGCAACCGCATACCCACACACACACCCATGACTGCATACCCACACACACATTCGCTACTGCATACCCACATACACAGACTTGCAACAGCATACCCACACATGCACACACAACCACATACCCACACACACACACTCTAGCAACTGCATACCCGCACACACACACATACACACAACCGCGTACCTACACACACACATGCAACCGCATACCCACACACACAAACGCAACCACATACCCACACACACACAAATTCGCAACCGCATACCCACACACACATCCACAAGCGCATAGACACACACACACACTCGCAACCGCATACACACACATGCAACTGCATATCCACACACACACACGCAACCGCATACCCACACACACACACACGCAACCACATACCCACACACACACACACAACTGCATACCCACACACACATGCAACCGCATACCCACACACACACACGCAACGGTATACACACACTCGTAACTGTATACCCGCACACACACTCGCAACTGTATACCCACACACACACTCGCAACTGTATACCCACACACACACTCGCAACTGCATACCCGCATGCACACATACACACAACCACATACACACGCAACTGCATACCCACACACACAACTGCATACCCACACACACATGCAACCGCATACCCACACACACACACGCAACGGTATACACACACTCGTAACTGTATACCCGCACACACACTCGCAACTGTATACCCACACACACACTCGCAACTGTATACCCACACACACACTCGCAACTGCATACCCGCATGCATACACACAACCATATACACACGCAACTGCATACCCACACACACAACTGCATACCCACACACACACACACACACGCAACGGTATACACACACTCGTAACTGTATACCCACACACACACTCGCAACTGTATACCCACACACACACTCGCAACTGCATACCCGCATGCACACATACACACAACCACATACACACGCAACTGCATACCCACACACACAACTGCATACCCACACACACACACACACTCGCAACCACATACCCACACACACACACACAACTGCATACCCACACACACACACTCGCGACCGCATACCCATAATCACACATACACAACTACATACCCACACACACATGCAACCGCATACCCACACACACACACGCAACGGTATACACACACTCGTAACTGTATACCCGCACACACACTCGCAACTGTATACCCACACACACACTCGCAACTGTATACCCACACACACACTCGCAACTGCATACCCGCATGCACACATACACACAACCACATACACACGCAACTGCATACCCACACACACATCCACAAGTGCATAAACACACACACACTCGCAACCGCATACCCACACACACACGCAACCGCATACCCCCCCCCCACACACACACACACACACTCGCAACTGCATACCCGCACACACACACACTCGCAACTGTATACCCGCACACACACACATACACATAACTGCATATACACACACACACGCAACTGCATAACCCCACACACATGTAACCGCATACGGACACTCGCAACCGCATATTCACACACACACACACACTCGCAACCGAATAACCACACACATGCACACACACACTCGCAAACGCATACCCACACACACACTCACAACCACATACTCACACACTCGCAACCGCATACCCACACGCACACACACTCGCAACCGCATACCCACACGCACACTCACAACCACATACCCACACACACACACTCGCAACCGCATACCCACACACACACAACCGCATACCCACACACACAACCGCATACCCACACACACACATGCAACCGCATACCCACACACACACTCGCAACTGCATACCCACACACACACGCATGCAACTGCATACCCACACACACACGCAACTGCATACACACACACACGCAACCGCATACCCACACACACTTGCAACTGCATACACACACACACGCAACCGCATACCCACACACACACGCAACCGCATACCCACACACACGCGCAACCGCATACCCACACACACGCGCAACCGCATACCCACACACACACGTAACCGCATACCCACACACACTCGCAACTGCATACCCACACACACACACACATGCAACTGCATACCCATGCGCACGCACACTCGCAACTGCGTACCCACACACACACTCGCAACCGCATGCCCACACACACTCACAACCGCATACCCACACATACACACCCGCAACCACACACACACTCGCAACCGCATTCCCACACACACACACTCGCAACGGCATTCCCACACACACACATTCGCAACCGCATACCCAAACACACACACACACACAGGCAACCGCATACCCACTCACACACACACATACACTCATGACTGCACACACACACACACACTCACAACCGCATACTCACACACACAAGCAACCACATACCCATAATCACACACACACAACTGCATACCCACACACACACTCGCAACTGCATACCCACACACACACACTCGCAACCGCATACCCACACACTCACACTCGCAACCGCATACCCACACACTCACACTCGCAACCGCATACCCATAATCACACACATACAACCACATACCCACACACACACTCGCAACCACATACCCACACACACACACTCGCAACTGCATACCCACCCACACACACTCGCAACCGTACACACACACACACACACACACACACACACGACTGCATACCCACACACACATTCGCTACTGCGTACCCACATACACACACTTGCAACTGCATACCCACACATGCACACACAACCACATACACACACACACACACTCTCGCAACTGCATACCCGCACACACACACAACCGCGTACCCACACACATACCTGCAACCGCATACCCACACACACACAAACGCAACGGCATACACACATTCGCAACCGCATACCCACACACACACCCATGACAGCATACCCACACACACATTCGCTACTGCATACCCACATACACAGACTTGCAACAGCATACCCACACACGCACACACAACCACATACCCACACACACACACACTCTAGCAACTGCATACCCGCACACACACACATACACACAACCGCGTACCTACACACACACATGCAACCGCATACCCACACACACAAACGCAACCGCATACACACTCGCAACCACATACCCACACACACACAAATTCGCAACCGCATACCCACACACACATCCACAAGCGCATAGACACACACACACACACTCGCAACCGCATACACACACATGCAACTGCATATCCACACACACACACGCAACCGCATACCCACACACACACACACACACAACTGCATACCCACACACACATGCAACCGCATACCCACACACACACACGCAACGGTATACACACACTCGTAACTGTATACCCACACACACACTCGCAACTGTATACCCACACACACACTCGCAACTGCATACCCGCATGCATACACACAACCATATACACACGCAACTGCATACCCACACACACAACTGCATACCCACACACACACACACAACCACATACCCACACACACACACACAACTGCATACCCACACACACATGCAACCGCATACCCACACACACACACGCAACGGTATACACACACTCGCAACTGTATACCCACACACACACTCGCAACTGTATACCCACACACACACTCGCAACTGCATACCCGCATGCACACATACACACAACCACATACACACGCAACTGCATACCCACACACACACACACACTCGCAACCACATACCCACACACACACACACACAACTGCATACCCACACACACACACTCGCGACCGCATACCCATAATCACACATACACAACTACATACCCACACACACACAAATTCGCAACTGCATACCCACACACACATCCACAAGTGCATAAACACACACACACTCGCAACCGCATACCCACACACACACACACACACACTCGCAACTGCATACCCGCACACACACACACTCGCAACTGTATACCCGCACACACACACATACACATAACCGCATATACACACACACACGCAACTGCATAACCCCACACACATGTAACCGCATACGGACACTCGCAACCGCATATTCACACACACACACACACACTCGCAACCGAATAACCACACACATGCACACACACACTCGCAAACGCATACCCACACACACACTCACAACCACATACTCACACACTCGCAACCGCATACCCACACGCACACACACTCGCAACCGCATACCCACACGCACACTCACAACCACATACCCACACACACACACTCGCAACCGTATACCCACACACACACAACCGCATACCCACACACACACACACAACCGCATACCCACACACACACATGCAACCGCATACCCACACACACACATGCAACCACATACCCACACACACACACATGCAACCGCATACCCACACACACACATGCAACCGCATACCCACACACACACATGCAACCGCATACCCACACACACACACAACCGCATACCCACACACACACATGCAACCGCATACCCATACACACACACAACCGCATACCCACACACACACACACACAACCGCATACCCACACACACACATGCAACCGCATACCCACACACGCAACTGCATACCCACGCACACACACTCGCAACCACATACCCACACACGCAAATTCGCAACCGCATACCCACACACAAATATCCACAAGCGCATAGACACACACACTCGCAACCGCATACCCACACACACTCGCAACTGCATACACACTTGCACACACACACTCACAAACACATACACACACACTCACACATGCACGCACACACACACACATACATGCACATAGCTCCCGTTCTCAAACACACACTCACATAGACACATAACTTCAAGCACATACATTCACACGCAGAGACTCATATCCGCACATCAGCAAACACACACAAACTGATAAGTGAACACCCACTCACATACGCGTACATGCACATACACATAAATACACTCTCTCTCACACACACACTCACAATCACTCACACTCTCTTTCTCACACACCAACTCACACACACATGCACACACTCTCACACGTACACACAGGCTCACACATATACACACACACACTCTCACACTCTCATACTCTCACACATACACACACAGTCACACTCTCACACATACACGCACATTCTCTCTCACTCATGCACACAGACACACGTGCGTGCACACACACACACACACCTCCCAACACACACACATACATAAACAGCCACACGGGTTCATAAGCATGCACAAACTCTCACATACACACTCACATGCATACACAAACATACTAACACACACACTCTCACACTCTCTCTCACACACACAGACACACTTTCTCTCTCACACACACACACAATCTCTTACTCACACACACAATCTGTCTCACACACACACACACTCTCACTCAAACATTCACACACACACACTCTCACTCTCACACACACACACTCTCACTCACACACACACACTCTCACTCTCACTCACACACACACACTCTCACTCACACACACACACACACTCTCACTCACACACACACACACTCTCACTCACACACACACACTCACACACACACACATACTCTCACTCTCACTCACACACACACTCACACAAACACACACACACTCTCACTCACACATACACACACACACTCTCACTCACACACACACACTCTCACTCTCACTCACACACACACTCACTCTCACTCACACACACAGACACACACACTCTCACTCACACACACACACCACACAGACACACACACTCTCACTCACACACACACACACACACACACTCCACAAGCATTTTCAAGGTACATATTTAAGTGAGAGTTGAACAGGCTGAGTCCTCTGACATTAAGAAACGTCAGTTCCCTAAACAAAGGCCAGATCACTGCTCCCAGGAGAGCTCTGATCTGGTAGATGACAGATGGAACAAGATTAGAGCGAGTGCCTTACACAAACAATGCATTTGATCCCCTGCGGAAGGCCTTTTTGATCTCAGTTCAGTGACTCATAAGCTGGAAATAGACTGTTCTTTCTTGAGACTATTTCCTGATAACCTTATGTATCTTCCAACACATCATCACACTCTTCAAGACCCGATGAGAACTATGTTACACACACATCAAACACCAATCAGGAATTATTTGAATGGTTTATCGTCCAGCATTTTCCAATCTCGCAGTCAGCAATAAAGTTCGCTGGTGACTAAACACAACCTGATTGGAGAGGGTGGGGGATTTGATAATTGTTCCAACAGATCAGATGACTGGCCATTAGGATGGCGTCTCTAATTACTGTTTCAGTGTCCGCTGGGACCCCCAAGAGTCCAGAAGCAGTGACAGATTTCTGGTGTCATTCATGCCCCACGTGGGTGAGCTCAAAGGTACCAGAGTGATGCCCACACAGCATGAGGGGGGGGACACTAATGGATAGGAGGTGGGCATCGCTGGCAAAGCCTTACTGCTCACCCCTGATGGAACTCCTGAACTCTAAACCTGGCCCGCTGTCACTCGGTTTCGAGGGCGGAAAGGTCACCAAAGGGGAAAGGGAAGGTGGGGACTGAGGATTTGCTTCCTTAGAGTTGGTGACCCTACCCTTCCCGCTTACCTGGGGAAGAAATCAGAGACTGACTTCCTTCCCTCCACGGGATATCCTGTGGACTGAATGGCAACTTTCAACATTGACTGACTCCCTATTCACCTTTTTATCAACTGAAGCTGCCATAGTGAAGTCTTAGCCCCTGCCCCGAGAGCAGTTGGCCTCTGGATGACTAAGCAAGTGACGTTCCTGTTATCCGACCCACCACCTACATGCTCCTTCTGATCAGGAATGCTCCCGATGAAGGGCTCGTGCCCGAAACGTCGACTCGCCTGCTCCGTGGATACTGCCTGACCTGCTGCGCTTTCCTAGCGCCACACTTTTTGATTCTGATCTCTAGCATCTGCAGCCCTCACTTTCCCCGAAGCTCTCCTTCTGTGTGGCTCAGTGGGTTAGCACTGCAGCCTCACGCCGCCGGGGACCCGAGTTCGATTCCCACCCCAAGAGATGACCGCCGGTGTGGAGTTTGCGCGTTCCCTCCAGCCTCTCCTTCCCATATCTGCGCTGGTTTGTCCCAGATTCCTCCCACTGTCCAAAGATGCGCGGGCTAGAGGGTCAGGGTGGGTCCGGGTATGATGCTCTGTGGATTAAATGGGTTGATAGTTTGCTGAAAATGTGTTGCTGGAAAAGTGCAGCAGGTCAGGCAGCATCCAAGGAGCTGGAGAATCGACGTTTCGGGCATAAGGCCTTCTTCAGGAATGAGGAAAGTGTGTCCAGCAGGCTAAGATAAAAGGTAGGGAGGAGGGACTTGGAGGAGGGGCGTTGGAAATGCGATAAGTGGAGGGAGGTCAAGGTGAGGGTGATAGGCCGGAGTGGGATGGGGGCGGAGAGGTCAGGAAGAAGATTGCAGGTGGTGGGTCCAAACGGACCACCTCCAAACAGACCCCACCACCAGGGATATATTTCCCTCCCCACCCCTATCAGCGTTCCGAAAAGACCACTCCCTCCGTGACTCCCTAGTCAGGTCCACACCCCCCACCAACCCAACCGCCACTCCCGGCACCTTCCCCTGCAACCGCAAGAAATGCAAAACTTGCGCCCACACCTCCCCCCTCACTTCCCTCCAAGGCCCCAAGGGATACCTCCATATCCGTCACAAATTCACCTGCACTCCACACACATCATCTATTGCATCCGCTGCACCCGATGTGGCCACCTCTATATTGGGGAGACAGGCCGCCTACTTGCGGAACGTTTCACAGAACACCTCTGGGACACCCGGACCAACCAACCCAACCACCCCATGGCTCAACACTTCAACTCCCCCTCCCACTCCACCAAGGACATGCAGGTCCTTGGACTCCTCCATCGCCAGACCATAGCAACACTACGTCTGGAGGAAGAGCGCCTCATCTTCCGCCTAGGAACCCTCCAACCACAAGGGATGAACTCAGATTTCTCCAGTTTCCTCATTTCCCCTCCCCCCACCTTGTCTCAGTCAAATCCCTCGAACTCAGCACCGCCTTCCTAACCTGCAATCTTCTTCCTGACCTCTCCACCCCCACCCCACTCCGGCCTATCACCCTCACCTTGACCTCCTTCCACCTATCGCATTCCCAACGTCCCTCCCCCAAGTCCCTCCTCCCTACCTTTTATCTTAGCCTGCTGGACACACTTTCCTCATTCCTGAAGAAGGGCTTATGCCCGAAACGTCGATTGTCCAGCTCCTTGGATGCTGCCTTTTCCAGCAACACATTTTCAGCTCTGATCTCCAGCATCTGCAGGCCTCACTTTCTCCTTGAATGGTCTGCTCCCAAACACTCGAGTGATACTGCGACGCTGGGCTAGCGGGGTTGAAAGCGGATAGGTAAAAACGAGGACTGAAAACCCGAGTCTACATTAGAGTGGCGCTGGAAAAGCACAGCAGGTCAGGCAGCATCCGAGGAGCAGGGAAATCGACGTTTCGGGCAAAAGCCCTTCATCAGGAATGAAGGCAGGGAGCCTGTAGGGTGGAGAGATAAATGGGGGGGGCTGGGGAGAAGGTACAATAGGTGAATGGGAGTGGGGATAAAGGTGATAGGTCAGAGGGGAGGGTGGGGCGGATAGGTGGGAAGGATGATTGGTAGGTTGGACAGAACGTGAGGATGGTGCTGAGCTGGCAGGTTGGAGCTGGGGTGAGGTGGGGGAAGGGGAAATGAGGAAACTGTTGAAGTCCACATTGACGTCCTGAGGTTGACGTGTTCCGAGGCGGAAGATGAGGTGTTCTTCCTCCAGGCGTCTGGTGGTGAGGGAGCGGGGCTGAAGGAGGCCCAGGACCTCCATGTCCTCGGCAGAGTGGGAGGGGGAGTTGAAATGTTGGGCCACGGGGCGGTGTGGTTGATTGGTGCGGGTGTCTCGGAGATGTTCCCTAAAGTGCTCTGCGCGGAGGCGCCCAGTCTCCCCGATGTAGAGGAGACCGCATCGGGAGCAACGGATACAATAACTGACATGTGTGGATGTGCAGGTGAAACTTTGATGGATGTGGAAGGCTCCTTTGTGGCCTTGGATGGAGGTGAGCCTTACCTGATCGAAGGTGCTCATGTTGTCCGATTCAGCGCAGCAATGAGAGGTGTGATATCTGGAGACGGGTTCGGTTAGATTCGGAGAGGGAATGGAGACTGAGGGAAGCAAGGTCGGGGCTGCAGTGTTGGCTGTGCGTCTGAGCATGATCTACGTCACTTTTGAGTCCAAAATGTGGTGCTGGAAACGTGCGGCTGGTCAGGCAGCATCCGAGGAGCAGGAGAGTCGGCGGTTTGAGCGTAGGCCCTTCATCAGGAATGTGGGGGTGTTGCCCAAGGGAGCTGAGAGATCAATGGGAGGAGACTGGGGCTGAGTGCAATGTCACTGGGAAGGCGATAGGTCGATGATGGCGGTGGGGGAGGGGATGACGGTGGTGATAGGACGGGGTGGACCGGACAGGTAGGATAGTTCAAGATGGCGGTGTCAGGTTGGAGGGCTGGATCATCACCTGTCGCATTCCCAGCTTCCTTCCCTCCATCCCCTCCCATTTATCTCTCAGCGCCCCGCGACCCACCACCCCTCCACATTCCTGATGCTCGGAACATCGACTCTCCTGCCCCTTCGGATGCTGCCTGACTGGCCTTGCTTTCCCAGGTTTTTGACGCTGATATCCAGCATCCGCAATCCCCACTCTCTCCTGAATCACTTTGATCCGAGAGATAGGGCTTCCGCCGCCCCCCCCCCTCCCCCCCCCAACGGAGCTGCGAATCAGATTTGAATGGGAACCGCTCGGGAAGACTCACAGACTTAACTCCCAAACCTCTTGGCGGCTGAGACGGCTCCTTGCAGTCTACTCCCCATCCCATCCTGTGGGGATTAACTGCCCAGACAGCGCGCAATTTCCTTCGCCCAGCGTCTGACTCACTCTGGGGAAACTGTGGTCTGTTTTTAATGAGGGGACACAGGGGACAGGGAGAGATGCCTGAGTGCCTGAGTCAAATGAGAGGGGATCTTACAGAAACATATAAAATGTTCAAAGGAATAGATAACCACTGTTTGATAACCAAGGAATAGATAACCAAAGGAATAGATAACCGGGCGGCACGGTGGCACAGTGGTTAGCACTGCTGCCTCACAGCGCCTGAGACCCGGGTTCAATTCCCGCCTCAGGCGACTGACTGTGTGGAGTTTGCACGTTCTCCCCGTGTCTGCGTGGGTTTCCTCCGGGTGCTCCGGTTTCTTCCCACAGTCCAAAGATGTGCAGGGTCAGGTGAATTGGCCATGCTAAATTGCCCGTAGTGTTAGGTAAGGGGTAAATGTAGGGGTATGGGTGGGTTTCGCTTCGGCGGGTCGGTGTGGACTTGTTGGGCCGAAGGGCCTGTTTCCACACTGTAATCTAATCTAATCTATAAAACAGAGACAGGCAAGTTGTTTCTGCTGGTGGGTGAGAGTAGGACGATGGAACATGGCCTCAAGATGAGGGGGAGTAGATTTCGGACAGAGATGCCTTTCCCAGACACTAGTGAAACTATGGAATTCTCTACCATAGAGACATGAAAGACATTCAAGAGACTGTTGGATCGGTGTTTGCATGGTAGGGGACTGAAGGATCATGGGAACAATGCAGGGTGGAGGGGCTGGGATGATGGATAGATCATCCCCGATCTTACCGAATGGTGGAACAGGCTCGATGGGCCAAAAGGCCTACTCCTGCTTCCATGACGATGGAAGTGGGAACCAATTCCAGTTGACAAAGGGGTCAATACAGTGAAGGGGAGACAGGCTCCCTCATGTGTCAGAGCCCACACCCTCACCTCTCCCATCCCACTTTAGCTCAGGAGAAGGGAGGGCTGCATCAGGCTGACGACAGGCTGAGCTTGACATGACCCCTCCCCCAAATAGAGAGAGCACGGTGGGGGGAGGGGAACCGGAAACAAATCCACCCGGACGTACCAGTTTGGCAGTAGGATGAGTGGTGAACTGGAATGCCTTATCAAGCTGGAGCAGCACCACTCTAATCGAGACCCTGAAGTATTAGATGTCAAACGTAAATTCATTTGGATTGAAAGCACTGATGAGTGGTTTTCACAGACTGTACTTATCGGAGATGACCACCCCAGGTAAAGGATCAAACGTTATTCTGTCATATGAAAAGTTAAAAGCCCTTTGTCCACAAATCGATACGCACTCCCAGAAGGAACCTGAGAGCAGACACAAAGTTGAATGAAGAGCATTGCAACAAATAGCACCCACATTGGTTATGGCTTCCTGCAGCCTCCATTATGTTCCGGATCAATGTAACCCCCTCCGGCCGCTACACCCCCTCCCTATCTCTGTAACCCCCTCCTGCTGCTACACCCCCTCCCTATCTCTGTAACCCCCTCCTGCTGCTACACCCCCTCCCTATCTCTGTAACACCCTCCAGCCCCTACACCACCTCACTATCTCTGTAACCCCCTCCAGCCCCTACACCACCTCCCTATCTCTGTAACACCCTCCAGCCCCTACACCCCCTCCCTATCTCTGTAACCCCCTCCAACCCCTACACCCCCTCCCTATCTCTGTAACCCCCTCCAGCCCCTACACCACCTCCCTATCTCTGTAACACCCTCCAGCCCCTACACCCCCTCCCTATCTCTGTAACCCCCTCCAGCCCCTACACCACCTCCCTATCTCTGTAACTCCCTCCAGCCCCTATACCCACTCCCTATCTCTGTAACACCCTCCAGCCCCTACACCCCCTCCCTATCTCTGTAACCCCCTCCAGCCCCTACACCCCCTCCCTATCCCTGTAACCCCCTCCGTCCGCTACACCCCCTCCCTATCTCTGTAACCACCCGCAGCCCCTACACCCCTCCGTATCTCTGTAATCCCCTCTGGCCGCTACACCCCCTCCCTATCTCTGTAACACCCTCCAGCCCCGACACCCCCTCCCTATCTCTGTAACGACCCGCAGCCCCCACACCCCTCCGTATCTCTGTAACCCCCTCTGGCCGCTACACCCCCTCCCTATCTCTGTAACACCCTCCAGCCCCTACACCCCCTCCCTATCTCTGTAACCACCCGCAGCCCCTACACCCCTCCGTATCTCTGTAACCCCCTCCAGCCCCTACACCCCTCCCTATCTCTGTAACCCCCTCTGGCCGCTACACCCCCTCCCTATCTCTGTAACCCCCTCCAGCCCCTACACCCCCTCCCTATCTCTGTAACCCCCTCAAGCGCCTACACCCCCTCCCTATCTCTGTAACCCCCTCCAGCTCCTACACTCCCTCCCTATCTCTGTAACTCCCTCGAGCCCCTACACCCCCTCCCTATCTCTGTAACCCCCTCCAGCCCCTACACTCCTCCCTATCTCTGTAACCCCCTCAAGCGCCTACACCCCCTCCCTATCTCTGTAACCCCCTCCAGCCCCTACACTCCTCCCTATCTCTGTAACCCCATCCAGCCCCTAAACCCCCTCCCTACCTCTGTAACCCCCCTCCAGCCCCTAAACCCCCTCCCTATCTCTGTAACCCCCTCCAGCCCCTACACCACACCCCTATCTCTGTAACCCCCTCCAGCCCCTACACCCCCTCCCTACCTCTGTAACCCCCTCCAGCCCCTAAACCCCCTCCCTATCTCTGTAACCCCCTCCAGCCCCTACACCCCCTCCCTATCTCTGTAACCACCCGCAGCCCCTACACCCCTCCGTATCTCTGTAACCCCCTCTGGCCGTACACCCCCTCCCTATCTCTGTAACACCCTCCAGCCCCTACACCCCCTCTCTATCTCTGTAACCCCCTCCAGCCCCTACACCCCTCCCTATCTCTGTAACCCCCTCCAGCCCCTGCACCCCTCCCTATCTCTGTAACCCCCTCCAGCCCCTACACCCCTCCGTATCTCGGTAACCCCCTCCAGCCCCTACACCCCCTCCCTATCCCTGTAACCTCCTCCAGCCCCTACACCCCTCCCTATCTCTGTAACCCCCTCCAGCCCCTACACCCCCTCCCTATCTCTGTAACCTCATCCAGCCCCTACACCCCTCCCTATCTCTGTAACCCCCTCCAGCCCCTACACCCCTCCCTATCTCTGTAACCCCCTCCAGCCCCTGCACCCCTCCCTATCTCTGTAACCCCCTCCAGCCCCTACACCCCTCCCTATCTCTGTAACACCCTCCAGCCCCTGCACCCCTCCCTATCTCTGTAACCCCCTCCAGCCCCTACACCCCTCCCTATCTCTGTAACCCCCTCCAGCCCCTACACCACCTCCCTATCTCTGTAACACCCTCCAGCCCCTACACCCCCTCCCTATCTCTGTAACCCCCTCCAGCCCCTACACCCCCTCCCTATCTCTGTAACCCCCTCCAGCCCCTACACCACCTCCCTATCTCTGTAACACCCTCCAGCCCCTACACCCCCTCCCTATCTCTGTAACCCCCTCCAGCCCCTACACCACCTCCCTATCTCTGTAACTCCCTCCAGCCCCTATACCCACTCCCTATCTCTGTAACACCCTCCAGCCCCTACACCCCCTCCCTATCTCTGTAACCCCCTCCAGCCCCTACACCCCCTCCCTATCCCTGTAACCCCCTCCGTCCGCTACACCCCCTCCCTATCTCTGTAACCACCCGCAGCCCCTACACCCCTCCGTATCTCTGTAATCCCCTCTGGCCGCTACACCCCCTCCCTATCTCTGTAACACCCTCCAGCCCCGACACCCCCTCCCTATCTCTGTAACGACCCGCAGCCCCCACACCCCTCCGTATCTCTGTAACCCCCTCTGGCCGCTACACCCCCTCCCTATCTCTGTAACACCCTCCAGCCCCTACACCCCCTCCCTATCTCTGTAACCACCCGCAGCCCCTACACCCCTCCGTATCTCTGTAACCCCCTCCAGCCCCTACACCCCTCCCTATCTCTGTAACCCCCTCTGGCCGCTACACCCCCTCCCTATCTCTGTAACCCCCTCCAGCCCCTACACCCCCTCCCTATCTCTGTAACCCCCTCAAGCGCCTACACCCCCTCCCTATCTCTGTAACCCCCTCCAGCTCCTACACTCCCTCCCTATCTCTGTAACTCCCTCGAGCCCCTACACCCCCTCCCTATCTCTGTAACCCCCTCCAGCCCCTACACTCCTCCCTATCTCTGTAACCCCCTCAAGCGCCTACACCCCCTCCCTATCTCTGTAACCCCCTCCAGCCCCTACACTCCTCCCTATCTCTGTAACCCCATCCAGCCCCTAAACCCCCTCCCTACCTCTGTAACCCCCCTCCAGCCCCTAAACCCCCTCCCTATCTCTGTAACCCCCTCCAGCCCCTACACCACCCCCCTATCTCTGTAACCCCCTCCAGCCCCTACACCCCCTCCCTACCTCTGTAACCCCCTCCAGCCCCTAAACCCCCTCCCTATCTCTGTAACCCCCTCCAGCCCCTACACCCCCTCCCTATCTCTGTAACCACCCGCAGCCCCTACACCCCTCCGTATCTCTGTAACCCCCTCTGGCCGTACACCCCCTCCCTATCTCTGTAACACCCTCCAGCCCCTACACCCCCTCCCTATCTCTGTAACACCCTCCAGACCCTACACCCCTGCCTATCTCTGTAACCCCATCCAGCCCCTACACCCCTCCTTATATCTGTAACCCCCTCCGACCCCTACACCCCCTCCCTATCTCTGTAACCCCATCCAGCCCCACAACACCTCCCTATCTCTGTAACCCCCTCCAGCCCCTACACCCCCTCCCTATCTCTGTAACCCCATCCAGCCCCTACACCTCCTCCCTATCTCTGTAACCCCCTCCAGCCCCTATACCCTTCCCTATCTCGGTAACCCCCTCCAGCCCCTACACCCCCTCCCTATCCCTGTAACCTCCTCCAGCCCCTACACCCCTCCCTATCTCTGTAACCCCCTCCAGCCCCTACACTCCCTCCCTATCCCTGTAACCTCCTCCAGCCCCTACACCCCCTCTCTATCTCTGTAACCCCCTCCAGCCCCTACACCCCTCCCTATCTCTGTAACCCCCTCCAGCCCCTGCACCCCTCCCTATCTCTGTAACCCCCTCCAGCCCCTACACCCCTCCGTATCTCGGTAACCCCCTCCAGCCCCTACACCCCCTCCCTATCCCTGTAACCTCCTCCAGCCCCTACACCCCTCCCTATCTCTGTAACCCCCTCCAGCCCCTACACCCCCTCCCTATCTCTGTAACCTCCTCCAGCCCCTGCACCCCTCCCTATCTCTGTAACCCCCTCCAGCCCCTACACCCCTCCCTATCTCTGTAACCCCCTCCAGCCCCTACACCCCTCCCTATCTCTGTAACCCCCTCCAGCCCCTACACCCCTCCCTATCTCTGTAACCCCCTCCAGCCCCTGCACCCCTCCCTATCTCTGTAACCCCCTCCAGCCCCTACACCCCTCCCTATCTCTGTAACCCCCTCCAGCCCCTGCACCCCTCCCTATCTCTGTAACCCCCTCCAGCTCCTGTATCTTTTTCCTGTCTCTGTCCTGGTAGCTATTTCTATTACCCACATCTTCTGTCCATCGCTGATATCCTTCATTGAGCAGTAAGCTTGAGCTCAGACCTTTGCTTTTTTTTATTGACTTACTGGATGTGATTTATGGGCATCATTGACCACGTCAGGAGTCATTGCCCATCTTTAATTGCCCAGGGGGCAGTTAAGAGCCAATCACATCACTGTGGGTGTGGAGTCTCATGTAGGCCCAGACCAGGTAAGGAGGGCGGTTTCTGTCCCTGAAGGACGCTCATGAACCAGATGGGTTTTTCCCAACAGTTGACAAAGTGTTCACGGTCATCATTAGACACTTAATTACAAATTCCCTCCACCCCTCCCTATCTTTGTGATCTTAATTCCAGACATTTTTATCGAGTTCAATTTCCACCATCAGCTGTGTGGAGGATTCGAACCCGGGTCCCCAGATATTTTCTGGGACTCTGTGTTAACAACCTACTGAGAATTGGTGAGCACCTCTTACTTTGATAGCAATCTCCGTGCACACATATTTTGACCGGGCACTGTTAAATGGTTCTCTGAAGTAAGTGTTCTCATTTCAACTCCAGCTCCTCAGACTTCAATTGTACTTGAATGGAGCAAGCCAGCATTAGAGTCATAGAGTCATCGAGACGTACAGCATGGAAACAGACCCTTCGGTCCAACCTGTCCATGCCGACCAGATATCCATGCTAAATTGGCCCATAGTGTCCAGTGATGTGCAGGTTAATGTGGATTGTCCATGATAAATTGTCCCATTGTGTCCAGGGATGTGCAGGTTAAGGTGGATTGGCCAGGCTAAATTGTCCCTTAGTAAACAGGGATGTGCAGGTTAGGGTGGATTGGCCATGCTAAATTGTCCCATAGTGCCCAGTGATGTGTAGGTTAGGGTGGATTGGCCGTGCTAAATTGTCCCATAGTGCCCAGTGATGTGTAGGTTAGGGTGGGTGTTTTGAGAGCAGTGGCGGGCGTCAGATGTTTGTTGGTGCCTGCATTTTTCAGGAGTGCGTGCATTGAGGTGAACAGTTCAACGCATTAGGAAAATGGAATAGAAGGAAGAAAGCAAACTCTGCTCACTGACGATGCGGGTCCAGTCTCTCAGAACTGGCCAGAAAGTCAGGTGGTGTGTGCGGATTCAGTCAAAGCTAAACACTGCTACTGAACCCACCTGTCCACTCCGAACATGCTGAGAAGTCAATAAGGAGAAAGTTCCAGAAAAGAACTATGGCCGCATCATCTGAACAGGGAGCTTTAAGGTGGAGAGGGATTGCTGAACAAAGAGACCTTGGAGAGTGCAGGTTCATAGCTCCTTGAAAGTGGAGTCGCAGGTCGATAGGATAGTAAAGAAGGCAGGTCAGAGCATTGAGTATAGCAGTTGGGAGGTCATGTGGCTGTTGGTTAGGCCACGTTTGGAATTTGTGTTTAATTCTGGTCTCCCTGCTACAGGAAAACTGTGAAACTTGAAAGGGTACAGCAAAGATTTGCCTCTAAAGAGTATCCCACCCAGACCCATTCCCCAACCCAATTGGGCGGTATTGAGTACAGGAGTTGGGGCCATGTTGTGGCTGTACAGGACATTGGTGAGGCCACTTTTAGAATATTGCGCGCAATTCTGGTCTCCTTCCTATCGAAAAGATGTCAAAACTTGAAAGGGTTCAGAAAAGATTTACAAGGATGTTGCCAGGGTTGGAGGGTTTGAGCTGCAGCGAGAGGCAGAATAGGCTGGGGCTGTTTTCCCTGGAGCGTTGGAGGCTGAGGGGTGACCTTATAGAGATTTATAAAATCATGAAGGTGCTTGGATAGGGCTTTAAGGTGATGATTAGTTGCTGAGCAAAGAGACCTTGGAGTGTGGGTTCATAGCTCTTTGAAAGTGGAGTCTCAGGTCGATAGGATAGTGAAGAAGGTGTTTGGAACACTTTCCTTTATTGGTCAGTGCATTGAGTATAGGAATTGGGAGGTCATGTTGTGGCCTTAAAGGATGTTGGTTAGACCACTTTTGGAATATTGTGTGCAATTCTGGTCTCCTGCCTGCCTGAAGTATGTTGTGAAACTTGAAAGGGTTCAGAAAAGATCTACAAGGATGTTGCCAGGATTGGAAGATTTGAGCTACAGGGAGAGGCTGAACAGGCTGGGGCTGTTTTCCCTGGAGCGCTGAAGGCTGAGGAGGTGACCTTATAGCAGTTTATAAAATCATGAGAGGCATGGATAGGGTAAATAGACAAAGTCTTTTCCCTGGGGTGGGTAGAGTCCAAAAATAGACACATAGGTTTAGGGTGAGAGGGGAAAGATTTAAAAAGGAACGAAGGGGCAACTTTTTCACGCAGAGGGTGGTGTGTGTATGGAATGAGCTGTCAGAGGAAGTGGTGAAGTTTGATACAATGACAGCATTCAAAAGGCATCTGGATGGGTATATGAATAGGAAGGGTTTAGAGGGATATGGGCCAAGTGCTGACAAATGGGACCAAATTAATTTAGGATATCTACTTGGCATGAATGAGTTGGACTGAAAGGTCTATGACCATGCTCTACAGCTCTATGACTCTATGACTTTGTTGTGAGGTTTACATATCTATAAGGTTAATGTTGAAGGTAAAACAACAAAATATTTATGACTGATTGTTGCATTGAGATTGTTTTGAGTCTCTTGCACAATCCAATATTGCTTTTTTTTTTCATTTTGAATTTAATAAAAATGCCATTCCCTGTCTAGGTGACATCCTCAGTGCTTGGGAGCCTCCTATGAAGCGCTTCTGTGACCTTTACTCCCCCGCATTTGTAATGGTTTGAATCTGCCGCTTCCGGTTGTCAGTTCCAGCTGTCTGCTGCAGTGGCCGGTATATTGGGCTCAGGTCGATGTGCTTATTGATTGAATCTGTGGATGAGTGCCAGGGAACAGAGAACAGCCAGGGAATTCCTAGAGGTATGGCACTCATCCACAGATTCAATCAATAAGCACATCGACCTGAGCCCAATATACCGACCACTGCAGCGGACAGCTGGAACTGATAACCAGAGGCGGCAGATTCAAACCACTACAAGTGCTGGAGGAAAGATACAGAAGCGCTTCACAGGAGACTCCCAAGCACTGAGGATGTCACCTAGACAGGGGACGAAACATCCGCAACACACATTCCCAGCTCGGCGAACAGAACCACAACAACGAGCACCCGAGCTACAAATCTTCACACAGACTTTAAATGCCGTTCCCTTTTATTAAATGTATACTGGTAGCCTCTTGTAAGTATGTTCAGTGACTGACCTCCATGGTAAACAAATAAGGCTCGTGATCTCTCAATTAGTGGTGCTGGAAGAGCACAGCAGTTCAGGCAGCATCCAAGGAGCTGCGAAATCGACGTTTCGGGCAAAAGCCCTTCATCAGGAATAAAGGCAGTGAGCCTGAAGCGTGGAGAGATAAGCTAGAGGAGGGTGGGGGTGGGGAGAAAGTAGCATAGAGTACAATGGGTGAGTGGGGGAGGAGATGAAGGTGATAGGTCAGGGAGGAGAGGGTGGAGTGGATAGGTGGAAAAGGAGATAGGCAGGTAGGACAAGTCCGGACAAGTCATGGGGACAGTGCTGAGCTGGAAGTTTAGAACTAGGGTGAGATGGGGGGAAGGGGAAATTAGGAAACTGTTGAAGTCCACATTGATGCCCTGGGGTTGAAGTGTCAAGTCAGGCCTAACTCCGGGATCTAACTTTTCCAAATTACCTGGGAAAAGAACAGACTTTTTTTTCCCATGGAGTCTCTCCAGGTCTTTTTATTGATGTATCGTTCTGGTACAAGTTGAGCAGAATCAAAATGAGCAGCTATCTACAAAAACTTGCAATGACACCTCCAACTCAATGTCTCACTGAAAACGTTATCGAGTATGAAAGGTTTATAGTGCGGCTGTAAATGGAGCAAAATTAATAAGGTGACTTGGTGCTCTGCTGAGAGACACAGATTTGCTCTTTTATTGTAGAAACCCAGCAAACACTTTGAGGCCAGAGGGAAAACCCAGAAAATGTTAAATGCATTCCAGACGGTACAAATCAATATTATTCATCATTCATTGTTGGAATCGGTGATAAGGTGTGCTTTCTTGGAAAGGCATGAATAGCTTTTATCTCCAGTTCTCCAAAGGTGGCACTCCTTGTTGGCAAAACAAACACTATACTAATTATAATGAGGTCAGCCTGATGGAGCTCATAGAATATGAGTTTCCAGATTGGAACGGCTAACCCGGTCCTATCAGGGATCCCTGGTTGCTAGCTGAAAATGTGTTGCTGGAAAAGCGCAGCAGGTCAGGCAACATCCAAGGAGCAGGCGAATCGACGTTTCGGGCAAGAGCCCTTCTTCAGGAAGGGCTTCTTCCTGAAGAAGGGCTCTTGCCCGAAACATCGATTTTCCTGCTCCTTGGATGCTGCCTGACCTGCTGCGCTTTTCCAACAACACATTTTCAGCTCTGATCTCCAGCATCTGCAGTCCTCACTTTATCCCTGGCTGTTAACCTGGTCCAATCAGGGTGTCCTGACTGTTAACCTAGTCCAATCAGGGAGTCCTGGCTGTTAACCCAGTCCAATCAGGGACCCGTGGTTGTTAACCTGGTCCAATCAGGGAGTCCTGGCTGTTAATCCGGTCCAATCAGGGAGCCCTGGCTGTTAACCCGGTCCAATCAGGGAGCCCGGGCTGTTAACCCGGTCCAATCAGGGAGC
Organism: Chiloscyllium plagiosum; assembly: GCF_037043375.1. Lineage (NCBI taxonomy): Eukaryota > Metazoa > Chordata > Chondrichthyes > Orectolobiformes > Hemiscylliidae > Chiloscyllium > Chiloscyllium plagiosum. The sequence goes on from NW_028270176.1 coordinate 17,420,058, forward strand.
CCTGGCCATTAGCCCGGTCCAATCAGGGAGCCCTGGCCATTAGCCCAGTCCAATCAGGGAGCCTGGGCTGTTAACCCAGTCCAATCAGGAAGCCTGGGCTGCTAACCCAGTCCAATCAGGGAGCCCTGGCTGTTAACCCGGTCCAATCAGGGAGTCCTGGCTGTTAACCCAGTCCAATCAGGGAGCCCGGGCTGTTAACCCAGTCCAATCAGGGACCCCTGGCTGTTAACCCAGTCCAATCAGGGAGCCCGGGCTGTTAACCCGGTCCAATCAGGGAGCCCTGGCCATTAGCCCAGTCCAATCAGGGCGCCCTGGCCATTAGCCCGGTCCAATCAGGGAGCCCGGGCTGTTAACCCAGTCCAATCAGGGACCCCTGGCTGTTAACCCAGTCCAATCAGGGAGCCCGGGCTGTTAACCCGGCCCAGTCAGGGATCCCTTGCCATTAGCACGGTCCAATCAGGGCGCCCTGGCCATTAGCCCGGTCCAATCAGGGAGCCCGGGCTGTTAACCCAGTCCAATCAGGGAGCCCGGGCTGTTAACCCAGTCCAATCAGGGAGCCCGGGCTGTTAACCCGGTCCAATCAGGGAGCCCTGGCTGTTAACCCGGTCCAATCAGGGAGTCCTGGCTGTCAACCCAGTCCAATCAGGGAGTCCTGGCTGTTAACTCGGTCCAATCAGGGAGCCCTGTCTGTTAGACCGGTCCAATCAGGGAGCCCTGGCTGTTAACCCGGACCAATCAGGGAGCCCTGGCTGTTAACCCGGTCCAATCAGGGAGCCCTGTATGTTCACCCGGTCCAATCAGGGAGCACTGGCTGTTAGCCCAGTCCAATCAGGGAGCCCTGTCTGTTAGCCCTGTCCAATCAGGGAGCACTGGCTGTTAGCCCTGTCCAATCAGGGAGCACTGGCTGTTAACCTGGTCCAATCAGGGAGCCCTGGCTGTTAACCTAGTTCAATCAAAGAGCCCTGGTTTTTAATCTGGTCCAATCAGAGAGCCCTGGCTTTTAATCTGGTCCAACGTAGTTCCGAAGTTCTATCAGCTCTGGATATACTGACCCTGGAGCGGGTTCAGAGGAGATTCATGAGAATGGTTCCAGGAGTGAAAAGCTTAATAAATGAGGAACAGTTGCGGACTCAATAGAGTTTAGAAGGATGAGGGGCGATGTGATTGAATGGCCTGGACAGAGTGGATGTTGGGAAGATGTTTCCATTGGGAGGAGAGACTCGGACCCAAGGGAACAGCCTTAGGATAAAGGGAAGACCTTTTAGGACGGATAAGGAGAAACTTCTTCAGCCAGAGAGTGGGGAATCTGTGAGATTCACTGCCACCGAAGGCTGTGAGGGTCAGATCATTGAGTATATTTAAGACTGAGATGGATAGGTTCCTGAGTATCAAGGGGGTGAAGGGTCAGGGGGAGAAAGCGGGAGAATGGGGTTGAGAAAGTTATCAGATATGATTGAATGTCGGAGCGGACACGATGGGCCGAATGGCCAAATTTCTGCTCCTATGTCTTATTGTCTCATGGTCTTATCAATTGAGGGTCTCTGGCTGACAGATAGGAAGAGGAGGGTCAGAGATTCTGTTCACTCTCACAGCTGGCTCTGAGGGTGCTGGGTCAGTGTGGACCCCTCTCCGGGTGTGAATAAAAGGGGGACTTGGGGATGTGACGCCAGCCTCTGAGGAGTTAGTTCATCACTGATCATTGAAGAATACAGTGCTTTAGCCTATTGAGTCTGAACCACCAAAGGTATCGACACTAGCCCCACTTTCCTGCATTAGGCCCAGAGCCATGTATGTTATGACACTTCAATGGCTCACCCACGTACTGTGTAAGGGTTGTGATGTTTCCTGGCTCAGCCACCTTCCTAGGCAGTGCATGCCAAACTCCCGAAGAACCTCTGAGTTGAAAGGTTTTCCTCAATTCCCCTCGAAACCTGCTGCCTTTCACTTTCAAGATTAACCACCCCCGTGCGCCATTACTGACCCTTCAACTCAGCGGCTGTCCATCCCCCTATGACCTTACCACACCTCTATCAGGTTCCTCTGCTCGAAGGACAATGCCCTGCGCTTATGCAGCCTGTCCTCATCGCTAAACCGTTCCATCACAGGATGGACAGGTGGATATCTTGAAGGATCTCCTCGGCATCTCGTCCAGTGCAGCTCCATCCTCCCTGGAGGGTGGGGATCGTCTGCCAAAGTGTTCATTTACCAGATCGTGCCCACACCCAGTTGGCGCCTGAGGATGGAGGGGCCTGGTAGCTCAGTGGTTAGCACTGCTGCCTCACAGCACCCGGGTTCGATTCCAGCCGCTGGCGACTGTCTGTGTGGAGTTTGCACATTCTCCCCGTGACTGCTTGGGGTTTCCTCCGGGTGCTCCGATTTCCTCCGACAATCCAAAGACGTGCAGGTCAGGTGAATTGGCCGTGTTAAATTGCCGATAGTTTTAGACGCGTTAGTCAGGGGTAAATGTAAGGGAATGGGTCTGGATGGGTTAATCTTCAGAGGTTCAGTGTGGGTTTGTTGGGCCGAAGGGCCTGATTCCATACTGTAGGGAAATTAACCTGAAAAACCCTTGCCGTTCAGTGAATTGGGATCAGGGAAGGGATTCACAACCCGGGATCACTGCATCAGGTGGGCGAGCCCGTTGGGCTGAATCCAGTAACACACTGAGGCCTGAACAATGGGTACAATTTCCCAACCTGTTGTGGCACCCATGCACGGCCTGCCTTCTCCACCATACCCATTCCCTGAGAAGCGATGACTGAACCCAGTGTTATACAGAGACAGACCTGTCCCCACCAGTACTGTACCCCAATGTTATACAGCAAAAGACCTGTCCCCCCCAGTGCTGTACCCCAGTAAACAGTGACAGACCTGTCCCCACCTTTACTGTACCCCAGTGTTATACACTGACAGACCTGTATCCACCTTTACTGTACCCCAGTGTTATACACTGACAGACCTGTATCCACCTTTACTGTACCCCAGTGTTATACACTGACAGACCTGTCCCCAACAGTACTGTACCCCAGTGTTATACAGGGACAGACCTGTCCCCACCAGTACTGTACCCCAGTGTTACACAGTGACAGACCTGTCCCCACCAGTACTGTACCCGTGTTACACAGCGTTGAATCTGTCCGCACCAGTACTGTACCCCAGTGTTATACACTGACAGACCTGTCCCCAACAGTACTGTACCCCAGTGTTATACAGGGACAGACCTGTCCCCACCAGTACTGTACCCCAGTGTTACACAGTGACAGACCTGTCCCCACCAGTACTGTACCCCAGTGTTATACAGGGACAGACCTGTCCCCACCAGTACTGTACCCCAGTGTTACACAGTGACAGACCTGTCCCCACCAGTACTGTACCCGTGTTACACAGCGTTGAATCTGTCCGCACCAGTACTGTACCCCAGTGTTATACACTGACAGACCTGTCCCCAACAGTACTGTACCCCAGTGTTATACAGGGACAGACCTGTCCCCACCAGTACTGTACCCCAGTGTTACACAGTGACAGACCTGTCCCCACCAGTACTGTACCCGTGTTACACAGCGTTGAATCTGTCCCCACCAGTACTGTACCCCTGTACACAGTGACAGACCCATCCCCACCAGTATTGTACCCCAGTGTTACACAGTGACTGACCTGTGTCCACCAGTACTGTACCCCACTGTTATACAGTGACTGACCTGTGTCCACCAGTACTGTACCCCACTGTTACACAGTGACAGACCTGGCCACAACAGTACCTTGCCACAGTGTTACACAGTGACAGACCTGTCCACACAAGTAATGCACCACAGTGTTATACAGTGACTGACCTGTCCCCACCTGTACTGTGCCCTAGTGTTATACAGTGACAGACCTGTCCTCACCAGTACTGTACCCCAGTGTTACACAGTGACAGACCTGTCTCCACCAGTACTGTACCCCAGTGTTATACACTGACAGACCTGTCCCCACCAGTACTGTACCCCAGTGTTACACAGTGACAGACCTGTCTCCACCAGTACTGTACCCCAGTGTTACACAGTGACAGACCTGTCCCCACCAGTACTCTACCCCAGTGTTACACAGTGACAGTCCTGTCCCCACCAGTACTGTACCCCAGTGTTACACAGTGACAGACCTGTCCCCACCAGTACTGTACCCCAGTGTTATACAGTGACAGACCTGTTCCCACCAGTACTGTACCCCAGTGTTACACAGTGACAGACCTGTCCCCACCAGTACTGTACCCCAGTGTTACACAGTGACAGACCTGTCCCCACCAGTACTGTACCCCAGTGTTACACAGTGACAGACCTGTCCCCACCAGTACTGTACCCCAGTGTTACACAGTGACAGACCTGTCCCCACCATTACAGTACCCCAGTGTTACACAGTCACAGACCTGTCCCTAACAATACCGTACCCCAGTGTTACACAGTGATAGATCTGTCCCCTCCATTATAGTACCCCAGTGTTTTACAGTGTCTGGTATCAGTGGAATCACCTGCCCATTATCAATTTGCCATATCTATAAGAAATCTTTGTAGATATGCATATCACTACCCATGATACTTTTTGCTTCAACAAAGATTTATTCTCACGTACATTCCTGCACAGATGTCAACTGAAGTCATGTTTAAAATCTTGATCAGTAGTGTATACCTTCAAAAATGTGATTTTGTGTTGGTTATTTAAATTATACTTAATAATTTAAAAAAATCAAAGGTATGAGAATTATAATTAACTGCGATCAGGGATATCTTGGTGCCCACATTAGTTGATCGATCCAGGATGCATTCATTGACTATACAAATGTCCTGGTCGATACCATCTCTCCCCCTCCAACATTGTCACATTTGCTTCTGGTACGTGTTTCTGACTCTCCTCTCTGTCTCAGGAAAACTAACCCAGCTTCTCCAAGTCAACCAACATTTACTGACTTCAATTGTAACTGTCGATAATGAACGGAACTTTCAAAACACACTCAATTTGCGCTTCACACAATGGAAACTTGCAACAATCATGCATTGCACTTTTATGAACAGTTAAACATTTCGAATAAAAGTCCAGGTTTTTTTAAACAAATAATAGAAACCTCAGTTGAAGTAAGAAGAGAGAAAACTTGTCGAATTCTAAAATTTGGCTTTTTTAAAATTTTCTGTGCTTTTGTAAACATACGCAACCCTAATGCAACAGGCTAGCAGGGTGGCTCAGTGGTTAGCACTGCTGCCTCACAGCACCAGGGACCTGGGTTTGATTCCAGCCTCGGGTGACAGTCTGTGTGGAGTTTGCACATTCTCCCCGTGTCTGCATGCGTTTCCTTGGGTGATCTTATTTCCTCTCACAGTTTAGATGTGCAGGTTAGGGTGGATTGGTCATGCTGAATTGCCTATAGTGTTAGGTGCATTAGTCAGGGGTAAATGAAGGGAAATGAGTCTGGGAGGGTGGGTGTGGACTGAAGATCCTGTTTCCACACTATTGGGAATCTAATCTAATCTTTTTTTTATAAGTAAAGTACTCACGGTTGACAGTTCTCAGAAACACCTTACAAATACTCTTTCAAAATCCGTACGGATTTTTTCATTCATTTCCTCAGTGTTACAGAGTTTGGGTTCTTGGTAAATTAAGGAACGTTTTATCTTTAAAAATTGCCAGTTAGTTTTCTTGTGCTTATAAAAAAGACTGAATTTTCAGAGTCTTTGCAGAGAGCATGATTGGCAAGTGGTGTGGAATTCAACACAGAGAGGGCAGTTTGGCAAGTATTGTGAACGAGGCAGCTGCAGTATCATGTGCATTTACTGAACAAACGCCAAGAAATTAAATACCTGCGAAAAATTCCATTTGGATCACTGGTATCCTGAGCTTGGATACATTCTTCAACCTTTCACAGGTGAATTGTACACTTACCTTTATTAGACGAGGTGCAGAATATAAGAGCAGGGAAGTGATGCTGGAACTGTATAAAATGCTGTTTAGCCCATACCTGGCATACTGTGTGCAGTTTGGGAATCCACATGGATAGCAAGGGATGGAATGGCACTGGGTTGGGGAAGACTTTCCAGGGGTTGCCTGGGTTGCAGAGTTTTGGATTTGAAGAGAAACCGGACAGACTGGGGAGACTTAGAGCAGAGGAGATTGAATTAAGATTATAATCCCTACAGTGTGGGAACAGGCCCTTCGGCCCGACAAGCCCACACTGACCCTCTGAATAGTAACCCACCCAGACCTATTCCCCTACCCTACTCTATTGCTCAACATTTACCCCTGACTAATGCACCTAATCTACACATCCTTGAACACTATGGGACAATTTAGCATGGCCAATCCACCCTAACCTGCACATCCCTGGGCACTATGGGACAATTTAGCACGGCCAATCCACCCTAACCTGCACTTCCCTGAGCACTATGGGACAATTTAGCATGGCCAATCCACCCTAACCTGCACATCCCTGGGCACTATGGGACAATTTAGCACGGCCAATCCACCCTAACCTGCACTTCCCTGAGCACTATGGGACAATTTAGCACGGCCAATCCACCCTAACCTGCACATCCCTGGGCACTATGGGACAATTTAGCACGGCCAATCCACCCTAACCTGCACATCCCTGAGCACTGTAGGATAATTTAGCACGGCCAATCCACCCTAACCTGCACATCCCTGAGCACTGTGGGATAATTTAGCATGGCCAATCCACCCTAACCTGCACATCCCTGAGCACTGTGGGATAATTTAGCATGGCCAATCCACCCTAACCTGCACATCCCTGAGCACTGTGGGATAATTTAGCAAGTTAGGGTGGATTGGCCATGCTAAATTGTCCCATAGTGCACAACAACAACTTGCATTGTGCAGCACCTCGCTCCTGGAGACGCCGGATCGTCACGCAGAGTTTGACAGTGAGCACACAAACCTTTGACACGGGGTTAATCACAGGCAATGTTTCCAACAGAACCCGTGTGTCAGATGTGCTGAGTAACCTGTACGTTTTGGGGTGCTGTACCTTTTGAGCTTTCAACACATTTCTTTAAAAAAAGACCACCTTCGTCTCTCCTGTGAGTCATTTTAAGATTCACGTCACTGTTTCCTAAACCTGTTTTAAATTTAAAGCTCAAGATTTGTATCATCAGAGTTCTCTGAAGAAGAGTTACTGGACAAGAAATGTTGACTCTGCTTTCTCTCTGCACAGACGCCTGCCAGACCTGCTGAGTTTCTCCAGCAACTTCTGGGTTTTTTTTTTCTCTTTCGGATCTGTAGTATCCACAGTTGTTCGTTTTAAGTCAGTTGAAGCAACCAATCACCTCACAGAAATAAATGGAACTAATAACGAAACGCTCAGAAACATAGAGAAGCTCATAACTAATATCTGTTAGGAAATAAAAATTAGCAAAGCTTAAAAGATTAAGTGTGAACAATCCACAGAGGGTCATAGAGCCATACAGCATGGAAACAGACTCTTCGATACCACCAGTCCATGCTGACCATAATCCCAAGCTAAACTAGTCCCACCTGCCTGCACTTGGCCCATATCCCTACAAACATTTCCTATTCATGTACTTATCCAAATGTCTGTTAAATATTGTAACTCTACCCGCGTCCACCACTTCCGCTGGAAGTTCAATCCGCACGCGTATGTAAAACATGTCCTTTTTAAATCTTTCTCCTCTCACCCTAAAGATAGGCCACCTAGTCTAGAAACTCCCCCCACCTTCGGGAAAAAAGCACCTGTCATTCACCTTATCTATACCCCTCATGATCTTATAAATCTTCATTCAGTCATCCTCAAACTCCAGTGAAGAAAATCCCAGCTGATCCAGCCTCTCCTTCTAACTCAAACCCTCCATTCCCCAGCGAGACCCTGACAAATCCTTTCTGAACCCCCTCCAGCTTAATAATGTCCTTCTTCGAACAGGGCGGCATGGTGGCTCAGTGGGTTAGCACTGCTGCCTCACGGCACCGAGGTCCCAGCTTCGATTCCCCCCTCAGGCGACTGTCTGTGTGGCGTTTGCACATTCTCCCCGTGTCTGCGTGGGTTTCCTCCGGGTGCTCCGGTTTCCTCCCACAGTCCAAAGATGTGCAGGTCAGGGTGAATTGGCCGTGCTGAATTGTCCCATAGTGCCCAGGAATGTGCACGTTAGGGTGGATTGGCCATGCTAAATTGTCCCATAGTGCCCAGGGATGTGCAGGTAAGGGTGGATTGGCCATGCTAAATTGTCCCATAGTGCCCAGGGATGTGCAGGTTAGGGTGGATTGCCAAAGTGCCAAGGGATGTGCAGGTTAGGGTGGATTGGCTATGCTAAATTGTCCCATTGTGCCCAGGGATGTGCAGGTAAGGGGGGAATTGGCCGTGCTAAATTGTCCCACAGTGCCCAGGGATGTGCAGGTTAGGGTGGATTGGCCATGCTAAATTGTCCCATAGTGTTAGGTGCATTAGTCAGAGGGAAATGGGTCTGGGTGGGTTACTCTTCGGAGGGTCGGTGTGGACTTGTTGGGCCGAAGGGCCTGTTTCCACACTGTCGGGGATCTAATCTAACTGGACACAATACTCCTGAAAAGGCCTCACCAACATACAACCTCGACATGATATCCCAACTCAAAGTTCCGAGCAAGTGACCCAAATACCCTGTTAATCATGGTGACATTTCGGGAATCTTTCAAGAGGCAGCCGGAAGAGTTAATCTATGCACCTATTAAGATTTTGCAAATTTGACATTCCCGTTGAAGAATTAGAGAGAGGAAAACAAAAACAGGAAACTACAACTATCAGGAAATAGCTGGAATGGATTATACATCAAGCTCTTATTCTGCACGTTCATACTTCATTAAATTCCAAAATATATTTATAATGTCACAGTGTAACCAGGTGCAGACAAACAGTTTTCGATAAAATTTTGGACAGAGCTCAGAGAAGGAGAGGGATCCTGGGATTGCTTGTCAACAGATCCCTGCGCGTGAATAGTGTGGTTAATAAGGCCCACAGGGCAATTGCCTTTACTCCTGATGAAGGGCTTTTGCCCTAAACGTTGATTATCCTGATCCTCGGATGCTGCCTGACCTGCTGTGCTTTTCCAGCACCGCTCTGATCTAAACTTGCCTTTGCCATTCAAGACGTAGATTATGAGAGCAGGGAGGCTATGTTGGAGCTGTGCAGGACGTTAGTGAGGGGAGGAGGGGGACTCCATAAATATCTCCATCCTCGATGATGGAAGCGAGTCAGTGCAAAAGAGAAGGCGGAAGTTTTCGCAGCAATCTTCAGCCGGAAATGTCGGGCGGATGATCCATCTCAGCCCCCTCTGGACAGCTCTTGACATCAAGACTACATTCGACCAAGCGTGGTATCAAGGAGCCGTGGCTGAAAACAACTGTTTTGGGGGGAAAGGTCTCCCCTGCTTGGAGTCATGCCTGACATGTCGGAAATTGGTCGTGGTTATTGAAAGTCAGTCATCTCAGATCCAGGACATAGGGTCATCAAGACGTACACCAGAGAAACAGACCATTCGGTTCAAACCGTCCATGCCGACCAGATATCCCAACCCAATCTCATCCCATTTGCCAGCACCCGGCCCATATCCCTCCAAACCCTTCCTATTCATATACCCATCCAAATGCCTCTTAAATGTTTGTAATTGTACCAGCCTCCACCACTTCCTCAGGCAGCTCATTCCACACACGTACCACCCTCTGCGTGAAAAAGTTGCCCCTTAGGTCTCTTTTATATCATTCCCCTCTCACCCTAAACCTATGCCCTCTAGTTCTGGACTCCCCCACCACAGGGAAACGACCTTGTCTATTTATCCTATCCATGTCCCTCATGATTTTATAAACCTCTATAAGGTCACCCCTCAGCCTCCGACACTCCAGAGAAAACAGTCCCAGCCTAATCATCCTCTCCTAGAGTCATAGAGATGTACAGCATGGAAACAGACCCTTCGGTCCAACCAGTCCATGCCAACCAGATATCCCAACCCAATCTAGTCCCACCTGCCAGCACCTGGCCCATATCCCTCCAAACCCTTCCCAATCATATGCCCATCCAAATGCCTCTTAAATGTTGCAAAAGTACCAGCTTCTGGCAGCTCATTCCATACACGTACCACCCTCTGCGTGAAAAAATTGCCCCTTAGGTCTCTTTTATATCTTTCCCCTCTCACCTTAAACCTATGCCCTCTAGTTCTGGACTCCCCGACCCCAGGGAAAAGAATTTGTCTATTTATCTTATCCATGCCCCTCATAATTTTGTAAACCTCTATAAGGTCATCCCTCAGCCTCCAGGGAAAACAGCTCCAGCCTGTTCAGCCTCTCCCTATAGCTCAAATCCTCCAACCCTAGCAACATCCTTGTAAATCTTTTCTGAACCCTTTCAAGTTTCACAACATCTTTCTGATAGGAAGGAGACCAGAATTCCAACAGTGGCCTTACCAATGTCCTGTCAACATGACCTCCCAACTCCTGTACTCAACACTCTGACCAATAAAGGAAAGCATACCAAACGCCTTCTTCACTATCCTGTCTACCTGCGACTCCACTTTCTCTTTGTTGATCAGTGTATCATGTGCAGGAGTTGAGAGGTCATGCTGTGGCTGTACTGGTTAGACGACTTTCGGAATATTGTGTTCAATTATGGTTTCCCTGCTCCAAGAAATAAGTCATTAAATGTGGAAAGGTTCAGAAACAATTTACAAAGGTATTACTTGGACTGGAGAGGGAGTGGCTGAATAGATTGGGGCTATTTTCCGTGCAGCGTCAAAGACTGAGGGGTGACTTTGTGGAAATTAATAAAATCACATGGGGCGCAGCTAGGGTGTATAGCCAAATCCAAAAATCGATTCTCCTGCTCCTCGGATGCTGCCTGACCTGCTGTGCTTTTCCAGCACAACCCTTTTCAACTCTGAATAGCCAAAGTTTTTCTCCTCAGGGTCGGGGATTCAAAAACTAGAAGAGCAGGGGTTTAAAATGAGAGGGGAAAGATGTGAAAGGGACCTAAGGGACAACTTTTTCACGCAGACGGTGGTACGTGTGTGGAATGAGCTGCCAGAGGAAGTGGTGGAGGCTGGTACAATGACAGCATTTAAAAAGCATTTGGATGGGTATATGAATAGGAAGGGTTTGGAGGGATATGGGCCGGGTGCTGGCAGGTGGGACTAGATTGGGTTGGGATATCTGGGTCGGCATGGACGGGCTGGACTGAAGGGGTTGTTTCCGTGCTGGCTCTATGGCTCTAACCGCTGCACAAGCATGCATAGAAAGCGGATTTCACAGTTAAATACTTCAAATAATTTTTATTTGTTCATTAATGGGACATGGGAGTCCCTAGCTGGGCCTAGCATTTATTGCCCCGTCCCTTAGTGCCCCGTGAGAAGGTGATGGTGAGCCACCTTCCTGAACTGCCCTAAGTGTACCCACAATGCCCTGAGAGAGTGAACACCAGGATTTGGACCCGAAAGGAGCAGCGATATATTTCCAAGTCGGGATGGTGAGTGGCTTGGAGGGGTACCTGCAGGGGGTGGTGTTCCCATGTATCTGCTGCCCTTAGCCTTCTAGATGGAAGTGGTCGTGGGTTTGGAAGGTGCTGTTTGGTGAATTTCTGCACGGCATCCTGCAGATCCTACACAATGCTGCTACTGAGCGTCGGTGGTGGAGGGAGTGGGTGTTTGTGGATGTGGGGGCCGATCAAGAGCAGGGGCTGCTTTGTCCCTGAAAGGTGACGTGTTTCTTGAGTGTTGTTGGAGCGGCCCCCATCCAGGGGCAAAGGGGGAGTATTCCCTCACCCTCCTAACTTGTGCCTTATCTTATAGATGATGGACAGGCTACAGAAATAACTACAAGTTCATGATTAAATCCTTTCAGAGACCCAGGAAACCCATATGCCACTAGACCGACTTCAAAAATCCAAGATAAAATATAAATCGATCACATATCTTAAACCTTTGTTGACACTTTTCCAACAGTCAGCCACTGTGTGACAGGAGTGGGAGATATCTCTCAAATGAGCTCTGGGTCAGAGGGCAGGGCTTTATCTTAGGTATCCTTTGTCCAGACAGGACAATCTCTCCCACAAAGAAACCATGGCAACAGCACTGATTGCCTTCAGCGAAATCTTCCCTCCCCACGCTTTTTCCAGCCTGCGCTCTGGCTAAATCTAACCCCAGACACACACACCTGACTTTCAGAGCACAATGGGATTAATGGCATTCATCTTCCAGTTGCAGTTCCAACAACGGCCATTACCATCGGTGGCGCTGCTGAGGCAGCTTACCTGCCCTCTGTTTGGGCGGGCAGTTCCTGGGACTGGGCCGCCCGCCTTTGATTGGATGACAGGCAATCACGTACAGTAATTGGCTGTGTAGGGCAAAAGCTGGCTTGATTGGCACCACAGCCTCTCCCTCCACCATCGGGGGATGCTCAGTAGCAGCAGGGTGTACCATCTACACGATGCACTGCAGAAACTCACCAAAGATCCAGAGACACCTTCCAAATCCATCTTGAAGGCTAAGGGCAGCAGTTCCGTGGGAACACCACCCCCTGCAGGTACCCCTTCGAGCCACTCACCATCCCGACTTGGAAATATATCGCTGTTCCTTCAGTGTCGCAGAATTTGCAAGCCTTCCTTGATCCTAAATCTATCAGGCAAATGTGGCTCAGTGCTCAATTTTGACTGGCGCACAGAGGAGGTGGTGAAGGTGGGTACAACCTTTAAAGGGCATCCAGATGGGTACATGAATAGGAAGGGTTTAGAGGGATGTGGGCCAAGTGCTGGCAAATGGGACTAGATTAGGTTAGGATATCTGGTTGGCATAGACGAGTTGGGCTGAAGGGTCTGTTTCCGTGCTGTATAGCTCCATGACGTACACCACTGTAGCGTATCAATGTTGCACCATTTGGAAGGACAATCAATGTTAAGTTCATAAGCAAATTCTTTTGTTTCTAAGTCTGAGGCTACACATCTCTCTGGCCAAAATGCAGTGAGGTGAGAGTCAAAGGAACCAGAGGGAGGGAAAATGTCACTGCAGCGCAAGATCTGGCTGTTGGGAACGTGTAGGTGATTCAGGGTTGGAGTGGTCGAAAATGGGAATGAAGGTTTCGCTGAGAGAGACAGAGGGAAGCTGAGAAGTGATTGTAGAGACTTCTAGTTAACTGAGTGAGTGAGGGCAAAGTGAGTGGTTAGTCAGAAAAATATCTCGGACTTTGGCCAGGTTCACTCGGGCTGACGTAGCCAATTTCTCGCATGAATGATAGCAGAGATAAGGAGGGCCGCTCTAATTGCATGAGAATGACTCAGCGTTGGATATGGAACTATAGTTTCCTGATCAGTGTTTGTGTTTAGCAATGAAAAGAAAGATTAAAGAAGAACAAAAGGACAGTGACTGAAACAGAAGCTTTGTTGTGCTATTTTCTATTCTTACGTGCGAGCAGCAACAAATCATGCCAGTTTCCAAGGCCCACGTGTCGTAAACAGGCCTCTCCCTCACCTTACCCCCTCACAGACGCTGCTGGAAACAGAACCTTTTGTGTTCAGCGAGACCGGCTGCGGCAGAAACAGCAGGCGCAGCAGCAAGGTGGCAGCGTCGAAGTTGGTGGGGCCGAGCGCAGGATTCAAGATGGCGGCATCGTTGATGGTGGCTCTGGTGTCAGTGCTGGCTCAAGTGACGACACAATGGCCTTGGTTCAAGAAAGTTTGTGGGCTCTGATACTTCAATTGATTCCAAGATGGCGGGGGCAGCAGCAAGGGGTTGCCAGCAGCAAGTGATGGTGATGTTGGTGGGCCCAGTTCATAGCAGCCTGTCAGGACAGTGACACAGACATTCCTTTCCTTTCATATCTGTTTCTTTACATTCGCCTCTTATTTTTAATTCTAACTCTTGCGTTCTAAGATGACGCCGGAGAATGGCACTGCGTGCAAGTGACATTAAAATCTAACCTAATGTGGAAAATATGAACAGGAGTAGGCCTTGAAGCCTGCTCCACCAGTCAATACAATGATGTGGAGGCCCGGTGGCTCAGTGGTTAGCCTTGCTGCCTCACAGCACCAGTGACCCGGGTTCAATTCCAGCCTCGGGCAACTGCCTGTGTGGAGTTTGCACATTTTTTCCTGTGTCTGTGTGGGTTTCCTCCCATAATCCAAAAGTTTTGAGTATAAGGATTGGGAGGTCGCATTGCGGCTACATAGGACATTAGTTAGGCCGCTTTTGGAATATTGCGTGCAATTCTGGTCTCCCTCCTTTCGGAAAGACTTGAAAGGATGTTGCCAGGGTTGGAGGGTTTGAGTTACAAGGAGAGGCTGAATAGGCTGGGGCTGTTTTCCCTGGAGTGTCGGAAGCTGAGGGGTGACCTTATAGAGGTTTACAAAATCATGAGGGTCATGGATAGGATAAAAAGACAAGGTTCTTTCCCCTGGGGTGGGGGAGTCCAGAACTGGAGGGTATAGGTGAGAGGGGAAAGATTTAAAAGGGACTAAAGGAGCAACTTTTTCACACAGAGGGTGGGACATGTGTGGAATGAGCTGCCAGAGGATGTGGTGGAGGCTGGTACAATTGCAACATTTAAGAGGCATTTGGATGGGTATATGAATAGGAAGGGTTTGGAGGGATATGGGCCAATTGCTGACAAATGGGATTGGATTAGGTTCGGATATGTGGTGGGCATGGACGAGTTTGACTGAAGGGTCTGTTTCCGTGCTCTGCATCTCTATGACCCGAACTAATGTCTAACTTTCTGGGAGGAAATCAGCCCATCCTTACCCAGTCTGGCCCACGTGTGACGCCTGACCCACACAGCCGTCCGTTTGAATCCTAGTCACTCTCATTAAAGTCACTCGCCAACCACTAATGCCAAAGGCATTTAGGGACTGCCAAACAAACACTGACCGATCCCACAAGCAAACAGGACATTTGATGTCACATTAATCGCTTCCACAGACTCCTCGCTGCCTCGACACTTTCAGCCTGTTAATTTGACAGGCACAACTGATGAGCTGGAATTTCCTGCCACTATGCATGAGGAAGACTGAACTCATTGTTCGTCTGAATTCCTTTCCCAGTTTCCGGCTCTGTTCCCTGCTCACGCAGTCTGAGATGAAGCGAGCCACCCGTTTGAAACTTGGAGGGCGTCTCGGAACCCACGTCCGCACCATCGCCCGAACTTCTGCCACTTGGCGCAATTTGAATCCAACGAAAATAGGAAACCATCGTCGGCTGGCAGGGAGAAGCCCGATTTGGTGCAGTCACGGGGCCTTCTAGGTGATGAAACGCCTGTCCTTTCTTGGCCTGGGCCTACGTGTGACGGCAGACCCACTGCGATGTAGCCGGCTGTGAACAGGGCAATAACGTCGAGAGTGTGGCGCTGGGAAAGCACAGCAGGTCGGTGCAGGAGAATCGACGTTTCGGGCATCAGAATTCCTGAAGAAGGGCTTATGCTGCTCCTCGGATGCTGCCTAACCTGCTGTGCTTTCCCAGCGCCACACTCTTGATCTCCAGCACCTCCAGTCCTCCCTCTTTCCCTCTGGGCAATAATTGCTGGCCGAGCCAGAGTCGCCCACATCCCCAGGAAGGAATTATAAAAAGGAAACGCACCTCCACTCAGCACCGCACTTTGACCTTTGACCCCTAGCGGTCCTCACTTTGACCCAGCCTCAATGATGTCTAAGATCTTCCACTTTTTGAGCATTTTCAGTGTTGACTCTTGCATTGTTTGTGGCTGAATGTTCACTTGACCAGGCACACATCCTGCTCAGCTCCCTTTGAAACACTCCTTAAAATCTACCAGTTGGCTTTAGCTGTCTGACTCAATATTGTCCTCATGACGGCCACGCACCGTTTTACAGAGTTGCTCTCAGCTGCCATTATTCACTCATGGAATGTGGGCATCGCTGGGCTGGTATTTAATGGACAGCACGGGAGCTCAGTGGTAAGCACACCAGCCTCACAGTGCCAGGGCCCAGGTTCGATTCCAGCCTCGGCAACTCAATCCAAAGATGTGCAGGTTAGGGTGGACTGGCCATGCAAAGTTATCCCATAGTGTCCAGGGATGCGTAGGTTAGGGTGGATTGGCCATGCTACATTATCCCATCGTGTGCAGGGATGTGCAGGTTAGGGTGGATTGGCCATGCTAAATTGTACCATAGTGCCCAGGGATGTGTAGGTTAGAGTGGATTGGGCAAGCTAAATTGTCCCATAGTGCCCAGCGATCTGCAGGTTAGGGTGGATTGGGCAAGCTAAATTGTCGAGGAGAAAGTGAGGTCTGCAGATGCTGGAGATCAGAGATGGAAATGTGTTGCTGGAAACGCGCAGCAGGTCAGGCAGCATCTAGGGAACAGGAGAATCGACGTTTCGGGCATTAGCCCTTCTTCAGGAATGAGGAAAGTTGGTCCAGCAGGCTAAGATAAAAGATAGGGAGGAGGGACTTGGGGGAAGGGCGTCGGAAATGTGATAGGTGGAAAGAGGTCAAGGTGAGGGTGATAGGTCAGACTGGGGTGGGGGCGGAGAGGTCGGGAAGAACATTGCAGGTTAGGAAGGCGGTGCTGAATTTGATGGATTTGACTGAGACAGGCTGGGGGGAGGGGAAATGAGGAAACTGGTGAAATCCGAGTTCATCCCTTGTGGTTGGAGGGTTCAGTGCCCAGCGATGTGCACGTTAGAGTGGTTTGGCCATGCTAAATTGTCCCATAGTGCCAAGCGATGTGCGCGTTAGAGTGGTTTGGTCATGCTAAATTGTCCCATAGTGCCCAGGGATGTGTAGGTTAGGGTGGATTGGCCATGCTAAATTGTCCCATAGTGCTCAGGGATGTGCACGTTAGGGTGGATTGGCCAAGCTAAATTTTCCCATAGTGTTCAGGGATGTTCTGGTTAGGGTAGACTGGCCATGCTACATTATCCCATCGTGTTCCGGGATGCGCAGGTTAGGGTGGATTGGCCATGCTAAATTGTCCCATAGTGCTCAGGGATGCGCAAGAAAGGGTGGATTGGCCATGCTAAATTGTCCATAGTGTCCAGGGATGTGAGGGTTAGGGTGGACTGGCCATGCTAAATTGTCCCATAGTGCCCCGGGATGTGCAGGTTAGAGTGGATTGGCCGTGCTAAATTGTCCCATAGTGTCCAGGGATGTGTAGATTTGGGTGGATTGGCTATGCTAAATTGTCCCATAATGTCCAGGGATGTGCAGGTTAGGGTGGATTGGCCATGCTAAATTGACCCATAGTGTCCAGGGATGTGCAGTTAGGGTGGATTGGCCATATTAAATTGTCCCATAGTGCCCAGGGATGTGCAGGTTAGAGTGGATTGGCCGTGCTAAATTGTCACATAGTGCCCAGGGATGTACAGTATAGGGTGGATTGGCCATGCTAAATTGTCCCATAGTGTCCAGGGATGTGCAGGTTAGGGTGGATTGACCTTGCTAAATTGTCCCATAGTGTCCAGGGATGTGTAGGTTTGGGTGGATTGGCCATGCTAAATTGTCCCATAGTGCCCAGGGATGTGCAGGTTAGGGTGGATTGGCCATGCTAAATTGTCCCATAGTGCCCAGGGATGTGCAGGTTAGGGTGGATTGGCCGTGCCAAATTTTCCCATAGTGCCCAGGGATGTGGAGGTTTCGGTGGATTGGCCATGCCAAATTGTCCCATAGTGCCAGGGATGTGTAGGTTAGTGTGGATTGGCCATATTAAATTGTCCCATAGTGCCCAGGGATGTGCAGGTTAGGGTGGATTGTCCGTGCTAAATTGTCCCATAGTGTCCAGGGATGTGTAGGTTAGGGTGGACTGGCCATACTAAATTGTCCCATAGTGTCCAGGGATGTGCAGGTTAGGGTGGATTGGCTGTGCTAAATTGTCCCATAGTGCCCAGGGATGTGCAGGTTAGGGTGGATTGGCCATGCTAAATTGTCCCATAGTGCCCAGGGATGTGCAGGTTAGGGTGGATTGGCCATGCTAAATTGTCCCATAGTGTCCAGGGATGTGCAGGTTAGGGTGGATTGGCTGTGCTAAATTGTCCCATAGTGCCCAGGGATGTGCAGGTTAGGGTGGATTGGCCATGCTAAATTGTCCCATAGTGTCCAGGGATGTGTAGGTTTGGGTGGATTGGCCATGCTAAATTGTCCCATAGTGCCCAGGGATGTGCAGGTTAGGGTGGATTGGCCATGCTAAATTGTCCCATAGTGCCCAGGGATGTGCAGGTTAGGGTGGATTGGCCGTGCCAAATTTTCCCATAGTGCCCAGTAATGTGTAGGTTTGGGTGGATTGCCCGTGCTAAATTGCCCTATAGTGTCCAGGGATGTGTAGGTTAGTGTGGATTGGTCATGCTAAATTGCCCCATAATGCCCAGGGATGTGCAGGTTAGGGTGGATTGGCCATGCTAAATTGCCCCATAGTGTCCAGGGATGTGCAGTTTAGGGTGGATTGGCCATGCTAAATTGTCCCATAGTGCCCAGGGATGTGCAGTTTAGGGTGGATTGGCCGTGCTAAATTGTCCCATACTCAGAGGTAAATATAGGTTAGGGGAATGGGTCCAATCGCCCATGCTGGCCAGATATCCTAAATTAATCTAGTCCCATTTGCCAGCATTTGACCCATATCCCTCTAAACCCTTCCTGTTCATATTCCCATCCAGATGCGTTTTAAATCTGTAGTTTTACCAGCCTCCACCACTTCCTCTGGCAGCTCATTCCATACACGCACCACCCTCTGCGTAAAAAGGTGGCTCTCCTGTCCCCTTTATATCTTTCCCCTCTCACCCTGAACCTATACCCTCTAGTTCTGGACTTCTCCACCCCAGGAGAAAGGCCTCGTCTATTTACCCTATCCATGCCCCTCATGATTTTATAATCCTCTATAAGGTCACCTCTCAGCTTCCGACGCTCCCGGGAAAACAGCCACATAATCTTGCACAGCTCCATCATGTACCCCCTCCCCACCTCCCCCACGGCCTTCCAGCTCTAACGGAAACATCCCAAGCATTTCCAGCCTCTCTTCATCGCCGTGCTGGGGCAACATCCTGGTGAATCTCGTCTGCACCCCCCCCGGACCAATTTCACACTCTTCCCAGACTGGAACTGCACACAGTACTCCAGCCTAGGCCCAACCAAAGTCCTGTGTATAACCTCTCTGCCCTTATAACCTACGTTCAAAAGCACACAACACCAGGTTAAAGTCCAACAGACTTACTTGGGAAGTACTAGCTTTCGGAGCGCTGCTCCTTCATCAGGTAGCTAGTGGGGCAGGATCATAGGACACAGAATTTATCATAAAAGATCATGTCACACAACTGATGCAATGTATTGAACAAACCTAGAATGCTGTCAAGTCTTTAATCACTTAGAATGGGGATGTGGGTTTGAGGCATTTATATGTAAATTCCAGAGCTTCTTTCAAGTTACATTCCCGAGATAACTTAAGGTTTTATTTTTAAAAAAAGGTGCCATCTCAGCTCAGACAATGCATTAAAGTTGTAAGGTTAGAGTCTGTCTGTGTTCCAAACAGACTGGTCCTGTTTCCCAGTAAGAATTGTTGCAATGTCCCATTGCCTGACTGCCTCCAGATTGTGTGCTTTTTGAACAAGATGAAATGTATCTGCAAATATAATTCTGCAAATGCAAGATAAACTCATATGTGTGTGTGCACGTGTTTGAGTGTGTGAGCGAGAGTGTGTGTGAGCAAGAGAGTAAGAGTGAGAGAGTGTGTGTGTGTGAGAGAGAAAGAATGAGCGTTTGTGAGGGAGCGAGGGAGAGTGTGTGTGTGTGTATGGTGAGAGAGTGAGAGTGAGAGAGGGAGAGGGAGACTGTGTGCGTGTGAGGGAGAGAATGTGTGTGTGAGAGAGAGAGAATGAGAGAGTGCGTATGGGAGACAGTGTGAGTGTGTGTGAGAGAGTGTGTGCTTGATACATTGTGTGCATGTGTGACTAAGTGTGTGCGTGTGTCAGGGAGAGAGAAAATGAGTGGTTTGTGTGCGTGTGATGGACAGAAAGAGAGTTTGTGTGTGGGAGAGAGAGTGTGTGTGTGTGGGTGAGTGTGTGTGTGGGGTGTATGTGTGTGTGTGTGTGTCTGTGCGTGTGTGTGTTGGGGTGTGTTTGTGTGTCTGTGTATGTGTGTGGGGTGTGTGGGTGTAGGGGCGGATGTGTGTGTGTGCGTGTGTCTGCGTGTGCCTGTGTGCGTGTCCGTGTCTGTGTGTGGGTGTGTGTCTGTGTCTGTGTGTGAGTGTGTGTGTGTCTGTGTGTATGTCTGTGTGTGAGGGTGGGTGTGTCTGTGTGTGTGTGTCTGTGTGTGTATCTATGTCTGTGTGTGTGTGAGTGTGTGTCTGTGTCTGTGTGCGCGTGTGGGGGTGTGTGTGTGTCTGTTGTGTGGGGGTGGGGGTGTCTGTGTGTGAGTGTGTGTGTGTCTGTCTGTGTGTGTGGGTGGGTGTGTCTGTGTGTATGTTTGTGTCTGTGTGTGGGTGTGTCTGTGTGTGTGAGTGTGTGTCTGTGTCTGTGTGTGTGAGTGTGTGTCTGTGTCTGTGTGTGTGTGCCTGTGTTTGGGGGGGTGTCTGTGTCTGTGTCTGTTGTGTGGGGGTGGGTGTGTCTGTGTGTGTCTGTGTCTGTGTGTGTGTGGGTGTGTGTCTGTGTGTGAGTGTGTGTGTGTCTGTGTGTGTGAGTATGTGTGTGTCTGTGTGTGTGTCTATGTGTGTGGGGGTGGGTGTGTCTGAGTGTGTCTGTCTGTGTGTGTGTGTGTCTGTGTGTGTGTGGATGTCTGTCTGTGTCTGTGTTTGTGTGTGTCTGTGTGTGTGTGTATGTGTGTCTGTGTGTGTGTGTCTGTGTGTCTGTGTCTGTGTGTGGGTGTGTGTCTGTGTGTGTGTCTGTGTGTGTCTGTCTGTGTCTGTGTTTGTGTGTGTGTGTGTGTGTCTGTGTTTGTGTGTCTGTGTGTGTGTGTCTGTGTCTGTGTGTGTGTGTGTGTGTCTGTGTCTGTGTGTGTGTGTTTGTGTGTCTGTGTGTGTGTGTCTGTGTCTGTGTGTGTGTCTGTGTGTGTGTGTGTGTCTGTGTCTGTGTGTGTCTGTGTCTGTGTGTGTCTGTGTCTGTGTGTGTCTGTGTTTGTGTATAGTGTTTTGGGGTCGAGAAGCTAAGCCACCACTAATAAAGGCAGAATTTCTCCTCTCCCTGATTAACCAACTGCACCACCTTCAGGGATGTGCAGGTGAAGACCCCAAGCTGAGAGCAGTCGGATCTTTTTGGGACTGAGAGCATGGTCTCTTCCTGCACTGTCAACACCAACATGTCAGAGACAGCTGTGCCAACCCAGCAATGACTGGCTTGTCGCCAATGCTTGGCCCAGGCATGAAGGTTGGTAATGCCCCCAAACCACATCTTTAACCCTTAGACTTCCTGATTGGGTCCAATCCTGGGACTGCTCTCGGGTTCGAAGCCCCTTTGTGTACACACGTGTAGTCTCGATACTGCTGGGTATAAGGTCGGTCATTCAGGCCAGTGCGTTGTCTGAAATAAACAGAGAGAGGACACAGCTGTGTTATCAGGTTAAACTCAGCTTCGCCAAAGCTGTTAAGCATCGAGAGAGAGTAAAGGTGTTTCTCTCCTTCCCTCGATAAGCTCAGTGACCCATCATTATACCTGCTCTTGTTTTGGTCTCCTTCCCTTTTTAAATAAAGGCATCGCCTTGGCAGCTTCCCGATTCTCTGGACAAGGACTCTTACACGTGGCCTGTTTGCACGCTTGCTCGGGCCGTCTGCTCACTTTGGTCCCTGCCTGTCGTTAGTGATAATGTGAGACACAGAGCGAGAGAGAGAGAGAGAGAGAGAGAGAGATGAAGAAATGGGGAGGTGGAGAGAGAGAGAGATTGAGAGAAAGAGAGAGAGAGAAAGCCAGAAGAGGGAGAAAGAGTGAGAGAGAGGGGCATCCGGGGGAGAGAAAGAGAGGGAGAAAGAGAGAGAGAGAGAGAGAGAGAGGAAGTGTCTGGGTGGGATACTCTTCGGAGGGTCAGTGTGGACTTTTTGGGCCGAAGGGCCTGTTTCCACACTGTGGGGAATCTAATCATCTCAAGGGCTGACAGAGAGTGTGAGTGAGCTGAGAGAGAGAGAGAGAAAGAGCTGACAGAGAGTGTGAGTGAGCTGAGAGAGAGAGAGAGAGAGAGAAAGAGCTGACAGAGAGTGTGAGTGAGCTGAGAGAGAGAGAGAGAGAGAGAGAAAGAGCTGACAGAGAGTGTGAGTGAGCTGAGAGAGAGAGAGAGAGAAAGAGCTGACAGAGAGTGTGAGTGAGCTGAGAGAGAGAGAGAGAGAAAGAGCTGACAGAGAGTGTGAGTGAGCTGAGAGAGATAGAGAGAGAGAGAAAGAGCTGACAGAGAGTGTGAGTGAGCTGAGAGAGAGAGAGAGAAAGAGCTGACAGAGAGTGTGAGTGAGCTGAGAGAGAGAGAAAGAGCTGACAGAGAGTGTGAGTGAGCTGAGGGAGAGAGAGAGAGAGAGAGAAAGAGCTGACAGAGAGTGTGAGTGAGCCAGGAGAGGGAGAAAGAATGTGTGTGTGTGTGTGTGAGAGAGAGAGAGAGACGGGGCCAAGAGAAGGAGAGGGAGTGAGAGAGAAAAAGAGGGCCAGGAAAGATAGAGTGAGCCAGGAGGGAGGGGAAGAGAGAAAGAGAGAGGGCCAAGAGAAGGAGAAAGTGTGAGAGGAGAGGGGAAGGGAAAAGAGAGAGAGAGTGGGGGGGGGGGGGGGGTGTGGGGAGGGGGGTTGGAGACAGAGAAAGCCTGGAGAGAGACAGGGCCAAGAGAGAGTGTGGGAGAGGGGGAGGGGTAGGTGAGAGAAAGAGAGGGAGAGAGAGAGAGAGAGATGGGGAGGGGAGGGGTGGAGACAGAGAAGGCCTGGAGAGAGACAGGGCCAAGAAAGAGTGAGAGAAGGGGAGGGGGAAGAGAGAGAGAGAGAGCCCGGAGAGAGAGAGATAAAGAGAGGGGGAGGGGAAGGAGAGAGAAAGCCTGGAGAGGGAGAGAGCCCGGAGAGAGGGAGAGGGCCGAGAGTAAGACAAAGAGAAAATGAGAAAGAGAGAGAGTTGCAGAATGAAAGAGAAGGCCAAGAGAGGGAAAGAGAGAGAGAGAGAGAGACCAGGAGGAAGAGAGAGAGGGATGGCTGAGAGATAGACAGAGGCAGGAGAGAAAGAGAGAGAGGAAGAGAAAGGAAGAGTGACAGAGCCAGCAGAGAGAGAGATAGAGAGAGCGAGCCTTATGACAGGAGCCTTATGACTGGAGTAGTCAGCGAGGCGATGGCATGTCAGTTACAGAAAGCCCAGGTTAGAGCACAGCAGGATATTGTAGGCAGCTCTGTACCCCCTGCCTAAGGAGATGATGCTCATCTTGGAGGGGGGTCTGATTAACTGAGACGAGACCAATGCTGGGCCCCAATGACTCCGAGAAATTCATGACACGGGGGCTACGTCTGCTGGAATCGCAGATATTACAGCGCTGTGATTAAAGTTTCCAGAGCATGAAGACTGACTTTTCATTCACCGTGACCGCGCGATGTGGGCATCCCCTGGCTGGGCCAGTATTTACTGCCCATCCCTCATTGCCCCAAGAGAGGCTTTGCTCTCCTCAACAGGTCGAAGTCGCACGTTTCGGTTCGGCCTCACCTGGAGTACACCGTTCAATGCTGGTCGCCACATCACAGGAAAGATGCGGAGGCTTTGGAGAGGGAGGAGAAGAGGGTTTCCCAGGACGCTGCCTGGGTTAGGGGGCACGAGTTGAAATGTCTAATATTAGGGGGCATTCGTTTAAGGTGAAAGTTCAAAGGAGATGTGAGGGGGCATTTTTTTTTACACAGAGGGTAGTCGGAGTGTGGGACACATTGCCAAGAATGATGGCAGAGGCGTAGATGATAGGGGCGTTTAAGATGCTTTTAGATAAGCAGATGGATATGCAAGGAATGGAGGGATATGGACCAGGGGCGGTCAGAAGGGATTAGTTCAATTTGGCATCATGTTGGGCATAACATTGTAGGTCAAAGGGCCCACATCTCTACGTGCTGTACATCTCTATGTTCTATGCAAAGGTCGTAGAGAGTCACCCTCCATTACTGGACGCAATGAAAGAACTGTCAACATCATTCCAAGCCTGAATGCACCAGAGATGACAGGCAGTGGTGTTCCCAGCTCTTGGTCTTCTTAAGAGTAGAAATCACAGCTTTGGTAGGCACTGGAGAAGTTTGACAAGGATGTTGCTGGGACTGGAGGGTTTGAGCTGCAGGGAGGAATCTGAATAAAATTAGAATCCCTACAGTACGGAAACAGGCCCTTCGGCCCAACAGGTCCACACCGACCCAACAAAGAGTAACCCACCCAGACCTATTCCACTACCCTATATTTGCGCCTGACTAATGCATCTAACCTATACATCCCTGAACACGATGGGTAATTTAGCATGGCCAATCCACCCTGATCTGCACATCCCTGAACACTATGATATAATTTAACATGGTCAATCCACCCTAACCTGCACATCCCTGGACACTATGGGACAATTTAGCATGGCCAATCCACCCTAACCTGTACATCCCTGGGCACTATGGGACAATTTAGCATGGCCAATCCACCCTAACCTGCACATCCCTGGACACTATGGGACAATTTAGCACGGCCAATCCACCCTAACCTGTACATCCCTGGGCACTATGGGACAATTTAGCATGGCCAATCCACCCTAACCTGCACATCCCTGGACACTATGGGACAATTTAGCACGGCCAATCCACCCTAACCTACACATCCCTATGGTATAATTTAACATGCTGAAAATGTGTTGCTGGAAAAGCGCAGCAGGTCAGGCAGCATCCAAGGAAGGAGAATCGACGTTTCAGGCATAAGCCCTTCTTCAGGAAAGAAGCCCTTCCTGAAGAAGGGCTTATGCCCGAAATGTCGATTTTCCTTCCTTGGATGCTGCCTGACCTGCTGCGCTTTTCCAGCAACACATTTTCAGCTCTGATCTCCAGCATCTGCAGTCCTCACTTTCTCTCTATAATTTAACATGGCCAATCCACCCTAACCTACACATCCCTGAATACTGTGGGACAATTTAGCACGGCCAATCACCCTAACCTACACATCCCTGAATACTGTGGGACAATTTAGCACGGCCAATCCACCCTAACCTACACATCCCTGAATACTGTGGGACAATTTAGCACGGCCAATCCACCCTAACCTGCACATCCCTGAACACTATGGGACAATTTAGCATGGCCAATCCACGCTAACCTACACATCCCTGGACACTATGGGACAATTTAGCATGGCCAATCCACGCTAACCTACACATCCCTGGACACTATGGGACAATTTAGCACGGCCAATCCACCCTGACCTGCAAATCTTTGGACTGTGGGAGGAAACCGGAGCACCTGGAGGAAACCCACGCAGACACAGGGAGAATGTGCAAACTCCACACAGACAGTCGCCTGAGGCTGGAATCGAACCTGGGACCCTGGTGCTGTGAGGCAGCAGCGCTAACCACTGAGCCACCGTATAGACTGGGGCATTTCTTCCCTGAAGAGTCGGAGACTGAGAGGTCACTTTATCATGGTTTATAGAATCACAAAGGGCATGGGTAGGATAAACAGCTAAGGAGGGGTGTCTCCAAAACTGACGGGGATAGGTATAAGGTGAGAGGAGAAAGATTTAAAAGGGCCCTGAGGTGTAAACGTTTCACGCAGAAGGTGGTGTGTGTGTGTGTGTACGGAACGAGCTGCCAGAGGATCTGGTGGAGGCTGCTACAATGTACAACGCATCTGGATGGGTATCAGAACCGGAAGGGTTTAGAGGGCCAAACGCTGGCAAATGGAGCCAGGTCAGATTGGGATGTGTGGTAGCCGTGAAGGAGTTGGATGGAAGGGTCTGTTTCCCTGCTGTACGACGCTGTGACTCCGTGAGCCTTGGTGAATGGGGCTTTTGGAATGTACGCACTGCTGCTGCTGGCCAGGGCAGATATGAATAGCAATTCTTCAATCCGAATGCTTAGAGGCTGAATTTATTCACAACTGGCCTGAACCTTCTCTCCTTCCTCAAAATGCACCTTCTTTCAGATAAACTTGACTGAACTTCTGCACTTAGCCCGACAGGGCCAATGGGTTGAGAAGTGGCAGATGGAGTTTAATTCAGATAAATCCGAGCTGCTGCATTTTGAGAAAGCAAATCAGGGCAGGACTTATACACTTAATGGGAGGGTCCGAGGGAGTGTGGCTGAACAAAGAGACCTTGGAGTGCAGGTTCATTGCTCCTTGAAAGTGGAGTCGCAGGTAGATAGGATAGTGAAGAAGGTGTTTGGTATGCTTTCCTTTATTGGTCAGAGTATTGAGTACAGGAGTTGGGGGGGCCATGTTGCGGCTGTACAGGACATTGGTTCGGCCACTGTTGGGATATTGCGTGCAATTCTGGTCTCCTTCCTATCGGAAAGGTGTTGTGAAACTTGAAAGGACTCATAAAGATTTTACAAGGATATTGCCAGGGTTGGAGGATTTGAGCTATAAGGAGAAGGTGAACACGCTGGGGCTGTTTTCCCTGGAGCGTCAGAGGCTGAGGGGTGACCTTATAGAGGTTTATAAAATCATGAGGGGCATGGATAGGGTAAATAAACAAAGTCTTTTCCGTGGGATGGGGGAAGTCCAGAACTAGAGGGCATAGGTTTAGGGTGAGAGGGGAAAGATATAGAAGAGACCTAAGGGGCAACTTTTTTCACACAGAGGGTGGTGCGTGTATGGAATGAGCTGCCAGAGGAAGTGGTGGAGGCTGGTACAATTACAACATTTAAAAGGCATTTGGATGGGTAGATGAATAGGAAGGGTTTGGAGGGATTTGGGCCGGGTGCTGGCAGGTGGGACTAGATTGGGTTGGGATATCTGGTTGACATGGACGGGTTGGACCGAAGGGTCTGTTTCCGTGTTGTACATCTCTATGACTCTATGACCTCCCTAAAAAGTGACCCAGAACCTGTTTCGTTAATTGCCGTCCAACTAGTTATGACACAAAAGCCATTGATTAGTTTCAGTTTGGTGACGTTATGGTTGTCACATATTTGAATTGTTATTTTTCACTGGAAGTGCCAACACCCTTCAAGCAGATAGGCTGGGTCTCTGCTTATAACGACAGGCAGTGCAATGTTGTGCAGGCAGATAATTGATATTTCCGGTCATGTATATTAATCACGGGAGAATTATCTACATAGATACGTGATTGAGGTCTGGCAAGTTACACAACAGAAAGACAGGAGAGGCTTAATCAGCTACAGGCTCAGAAAGTGTTCGCGAAATCGCATGCCAAGTGAAACTAAATGATGTGTCTCAAAGGGGAGAGGAAATGCCTTCCCACAGATTAAAGTCCCAGCAAGTCGTAGAGTCATACAGCGTGAAAACACGCCCTTCGGCCCTATATGTCCATGCCAACCAGGTTGCCCATTTGCCTACGTTTGCCCCTATCCCTCTAATCCTTTCCGATTAGACTCATGGAGTAACGCAGCATGCAAACAGGCCCTTTGGTCCAACCTAGGCAGAAGGGGATACTGCAGATGCTGGAGGTTAGAGTCTAGATTAGAGCGGTGCTGGAAAAGCACAGTACGTCAGGCAGCATCCGAGGTGCAGGAAAATCGATGTTTCGAGCAAAGGCCCTTCTTCAGGAATGAGGCTGGAAGCCTCGGGGGTGGAGAGATAAATGGGAGGGGGGTGGGGCCAGGGAGAAGGCAGCTGGGAGTGCAATAGGTGGATGGAGGTGGGGGTAAAGGTGATAGGTCAGAGGGGAGAGTGGAGTGGATAGGTGGGAAGGAAGATTGATAGGTAGAACAGGTCATGAGGACGGTGCTGAGCTGGCAGGTTGGAACTGGGGTAAGATGGGGGGAGGGGAAATGAGGAAACTGTTGAAGCCCACATTGATGCCCTGGGGTTGAAATGTTCCGAGGCAGAAGATGAGGCATTCTTCCTCCAG
>NW_028270176.1:17937972-18029377 GCF_037043375.1 Chiloscyllium plagiosum
GGGAGGGGGTGTAGGAGCTGGAGGGGGATACAGAGATAGGGAGGGGGTGTAGGGGCTGGAGGGGGTTACAGAGATAGGGAGGGGGTGTAGGAGCTGGAGGGGGATACAGAGATAGGGAGGGGGTGTAGGGGCTGGAGGGGGTGACAGAGATAGGGAGGGGGTGTAGGGGCTGGAGGGGGTTACGGAGATAGGGAGGAGGTGTAGGGGCTGGAGGGGGTTACAGAGATAGGGAGGGGGTGTAGGGGCTGGAGGGGGTTACAGAGATAGGGAGGGGGTGTCGGGGCTGGAGGGGCTTACAGAGATAGGGAGGGGTGTAGGGGCTGAAGGGGGTTACAGAGATAGGGAGGGAATGTAGGGGCTGGAGGGGGTTACCGAGATAGGGAGGGGGTGTAGGGGCTGAAGGGGGTGACACAGATGGGGGGGTGTAGGGGCTGGAGGGGGTTACGGAGATAGGGAGGGAATGTAGGGGCTGGAGGGGGTTACCGAGATAGGGAGGGGGTGTAGGGGCTGAAGGGGGTTACAGAGATGGGGGGGTGTAGGGGCTGCAGGGGGATACAGAGATAGGGAGGGGGTGTAGGGGCTGGAGGGGGTTACGGAGATAGGGAGGAGGTGTAGGGGCTGGAGGGGGTTACAGAGATAGGGAGGGGGTGTAGGGGCTGGAGGAAGTTACAGAGATAGGGAGGGGGTGTAGGGGCTGGAGGGGGTTACAGAGATAGGGAGGGGGTGTAGGGACTGGAGGAGGTTACAGAGATAGGGAGGGGGTGTAGGGGCTGGAGGGGGGTTACAGAGACAGGGAGAGGGTGTAGGGGCTGGAGGGGGTTACGGAGATAGGGAGGGGGTGTAGGGGCTGGAGGGGGTTACAGAGATAGGGAGGGGGTGTAGGGGCTAGAGGGGGTTACAGAGATAGGGAGGGAGTGTAGGGGCTAGAGGGGGTTACAGAGATAGGGAGGGGATGTCGGGGCTGCAGGGGGTTACGGACATAGGGAGTAGTGTACGGGCTGGAGGTGGTTAAAGAGATAGGGAGGGGTGTAGGGGCAGGAGGGGGTCACAGAGATAGGGAGGGGTGTAGGGGCTGAAGGGGGATACAGAGATAGGGAGGGGGTGTAGGGGCTGGAGGGGGTTACAGAGATAGGGAGGGGGTGTAGGAGCTGGAGGGGGATACAGAGATAGGGAGGGGGTGTAGGGGCTGGAGGGGGTTACAGAGATAGGGAGGGGGTGTAGGAGCTGGAGGGGGATACAGAGATAGGGAGGGGGTGTAGGGGCTGGAGGGGGTGACAGAGATAGGGAGGGGGTGTAGGGGCTGGAGGGGGTTACGGAGATAGGGAGGAGGTGTAGGGGCTGGAGGGGGTTACAGAGATAGGGAGGGGGTGTAGGGGCTGGAGGGGGTTACAGAGATAGGGAGGGGGTGTCGGGGCTGGAGGGGGTTACAGAGATAGGGAGGGGTGTAGGGGCTGGAGGGGGTTACAGAGATAGGGAGGGGTGTAGGGGCTGAAGGGGGTTACAGAGATAGGGAGGGAATGTAGGGGCTGGAGGTGGTTACCGAGATAGGGAGGGGGTGTAGGGGCTGAAGGGGGTTACAGAGATGGGGGGGTGTAGGGGCTGCAGGGGGATACAGAGATAGGGAGGGGGTGTAGGGGCTGGAGGGGGTTACAGAGATAGGGAGGGGGTGTAGGAGCTGGAGGGGGATACAGAGATAGGGAGGGGGTGTAGGGGCTGGAGGGGGTTACGGAGATAGGGAGGAGGTGTAGGGGCTGGAGGGGGTTACAGAGATAGGGAGGGGGTGTAGGGGCTGGAGGAAGTTACAGAGATAGGGAGGGGGTGTAGGGGCTGGAGGGGGTTACAGAGATAGGGAGGGAGTGTAGGGGCTAGAGGGGGTTACAGAGATAGGGAGGGGATGTCGGGGCTGGAGGGGGTTACAGAGATAGGGAGGGGTGTACGGGCTGAAGGTGGTTACAGAGATAGGGAGGGGTGTAGGGGCAGGAGGGGGTTACAGAGATAGGGAGGGGGTGTAGGGGCTGGAGGGGGTTACAGAGATAGGGAGGGGGTGTAGGGGCTAGAGGGGGTTACAGAGGTAGGGAGGGGATGTCGGGGCTGGAGGGGGTTACGGACATAGGGAGTAGTGTACGGGCTGGAGGTGGTTAAAGAGATAGGGAGGGGTGTAGGGGCAGGAGGGGGTCACAGAGATAGGTAGGGGGTGTAGGGGCAGGAGGGGGTCACAGAGATAGGGAGGGGGTGTAGGGGCTGGAGGGGGTTACAGAGATAGGGAGGGGGTGTCGGGGCTGGAGGGGGTTACAGAGATAGGGAGGGGTGTAGGGGCTGAAGGGGGTTACAGAGATGGGGGGGTGTAGGGGCTGCAGGGGGATACAGAGATAGGGAGGGGGTGTAGGGTCTGGAGGGGGTTACAGAGATAGGGAGGGGGTGTAGGAGCTGGAGGGGGATACAGAGATAGGGAGGGGGTGTAGGGGCTGGAGGGGGTTACAGAGATAGGGAGGGGGTGTAGGAGCTGGAGGGGGAAACAGAGATAGGGAGGGGGTGTAGGGGCTGGAGGGGGTGACAGAGATAGGGAAGGGGTGTAGGGGCTGGAGGGGGTTACGGAGATAGGGAGGAGGTGTAGGGGCTGGAGGGGGTTACAGAGATAGGGAGGGGGTGTAGGGGCTGGAGGAAGTTACAGAGATAGGGAGGGGGTGTAGGGGCTGGAGGGGGTTACAGAGATAGGGAGGGAGTGTAGGGGCTAGAGGGGGTTACAGAGATAGGGAGGGGATGTCGGGGCTGGAGGGGGTTACAGAGATAGGGAGGGGTGTACGGGCTGGAGGTGGTTACAGAGATAGGGAGGGGTGTAGGGGCAGGAGGGGGTTACAGAGATAGGGAGGGGGTGTAGGGGCTGGAGGGGGTTACAGAGATAGGGAGGGGGTGTCAGGGCTGGAGGGGGTTACAGAGATAGGGAGGGGGTGTCAGGGCTGGAGGGGGTTACAGAAATAGGGAGGGGTGTAGGGGATGGAGGGGGTTACAGAGATAGGGAGGGGTGTAGGGGCTG
Source organism: Chiloscyllium plagiosum (assembly GCF_037043375.1). Classification (NCBI taxonomy): domain Eukaryota; kingdom Metazoa; phylum Chordata; class Chondrichthyes; order Orectolobiformes; family Hemiscylliidae; genus Chiloscyllium; species Chiloscyllium plagiosum. Next base: position 17,941,007 of record NW_028270176.1, read on the forward strand.
GAGGGGGTTACTGAGATAGTGAGGGATGTAGGGGCAGGAGGGGGTTACAGAGATAGGGAGGGGGTGTAGGGGCTGAAGGGGGTTACAGAGATGGTGGGGTGTAGGGGCTGCAGGGGGATACAGAGATAGGGAGGGGGTGTAGGGGCTGGAGGGGGTTACAGAGATAGGGAGGGGGTGTAGGAGCTGGAGGGGGATACAGAGATAGGGGGGGGGTGTAGGGGCTGGAAGGGGTTACAGAGATAGGGAGGGGGGGTTGGGGCTGGAGGAAGATACAGAGATAGGGAGGGGGTGTAGGGGCTGGAGGGGGTTACAGAGATAGGGAGGAGGTGTAGGGAATGGAGGGGGTTACAGAGATAGGGAGGGGTGTAGGGGCTGGAGGATGTTACAGAGATAGGGAGGGGGTGTAGGGGCTGGAGGGGGTTACAGAGATAGTGAGGGATGTAGGGGCAGGAGGGGGTTACAGAGTTGGGAGGGGGTGTAGGGGCGGGAGGGGGTTACAGAGTTGGGGGGGGTGTAGGGGCTGCAGGGGGTTACAGAGATAGGGAGGGGGTGTAGGGGCTGGAGGGGGTTACAGAGATAGGGAGGGGGTGTAGGGGCTGGAGGGGGTTACAGAGATAGGGAGGGGGTCTAGGAGCTGGAGGGGGTTACAGAGATAGGGAGGGGGTGTAGGGGCTGGAGGAGGTTACAGAGATAGGGAGGGGGTGTAGGGGCTGGAGGGGGTTACAGAGATAGGGAGGGGGTGTAGGGGCTAGAGGGAGTTACAGAGATAGGGAGGGGGTTTAGGGGCTGGAGGGGCTTACAGAGATAGGGAGGGGATGTAGGGCTGGAGAAGGTTACAGAGATAGGGAAGGGGTGTAGGGGCTGGCGGGCGTTACAGAGATAGGGAGGGGGTGTTGGGGCTAGAGGGGGTTACAGAGATAGGGAGGGGGTGTAGGGGCTAGAGGGGGTTACAGAGATGGGGAGGGGGTGTAGGGGCTGGAGGGGGTTACAGAGATAGGGAGGGGGTGTAGGGCTAGAGGGGGTTACAGAGATAGGGAGGGGGTGTAGGGGCTGGAGGGGGTTACAGAGATAGGGATGGGATGTAGGGGCTGGAGGGCGTTACAGAGATAGGGAGGGTGTGTAGGGGCTGGAGGGGGTTACAGAGATAGGGAGGGGGTTTAGGGGCTGGAGGGGGTTACAGAGATAGGGAGGGGGTGTAGGGGTTAGAGGGGGTTACAGAGATAGGGAGGGAGTGTAGGGCTAGAGGGGGTTACAGAGATAGGGAGGGAGTGTAGGGGCTAGAGGGGGTTACAGAGGTAGGGAGGGGGTGTAGGGCTAGAGGGGGTTACAGAGATAGGGAGGGAGTGTAGGGGCTAGAGGGGGTTACAGAGGTAGGGAGGGGGTGTAGGGCTAGAGGGGGTTACAGAGATAGGGAGCGGGTGTAGGGCTAGAGGGGGTTACAGAGATAGGGAGGGGGTGTAGGGGCTAGAGGGGGTTACAGAGATAGGGAGGGGGTGTGGGGGCTAGAGGGGGTTACAGAGATAGGGAGGGGGTGTAGGGCTAGAGGGGGTTACAGAGATAGGGAGGGGGTGTAGGGCTAGAGGGGGTTACAGAGATAGGGAGGGGGTGTAGGGGCTAGAGGGGGTTACAGAGATAGGGAGGGTTTGTAGGGGCTGGAGGGGGTTACAGAGATAGGGAAGGGGTGTAGGGGCTAGAGGGGGTTACAGAGATAGGGAGGGTGTGTAGGGGCTAGAGAGGGTTACAGAGATAGGGAGGGTGTGTAGGGGCTGGAGGGGGTTACAGAGATAGGGAGGGGGTGTAGGGGCTGGAGGGGGTTACAGAGATAGGGAGGGGGTGTAGGAGCTGAAGGGGGTTACAGAGATAGGGAGGGGGTGTAGGGACTGGAGGAGGTTACAGAGATAGGGAGGGGGTGTAGGGGCTGGAGGGGGGTTACAGAGACAGGGAGAGGGTGTAGGGGCTGGAGGGGGTTACAGAGATAGTGAGGGATGTAGGTGCAGGAGGGGGTTACAGAGATAGGGAGGGGGTGTAGGGGCGGGAGGGGGTTACAGAGTTGGGGGGGGTGTAGGGGCTGCACGGGGTTACAGAGATAGGGAGGGGGTGTAGGGGCTGGAGGGGGTTACAGAGATAGGGAGGGGGTGTAGGGGCTGGAGGGGGTTACAGAGATAGGGAGGGGGTCTAGGAGCTGGAGGGGGTTACAGAGATAGGGAGGGGGTGTAGGGGCTGGAGGAGGTTACAGAGATAGGGAGGGGGTGTAGGGGCTGGAGGGGGTTACAGAGATAGGGAGGGGGTGTAGGGGCTAGAGGGAGTTACAGAGATAGGGAGGGGGTTTAGGGGCTGGAGGGGCTTACAGTGATAGGGAGGGGATGTAGGGCTGGAGAAGGTTACAGAGATAGGGAAGGGGTGTAGGGGCTGGAGGGCGTTACAGAGATAGGGAGGGGGTGTTGGGGCTAGAGGGGGTTACAGAGATAGGGAGGGGTTGTAGGGGCTAGAGGGGGTTACAGAGATGGGGAGGGGGTGTAGGGGCTGGAGGGGGTTACAGAGATAGGGAGGGGGTGTAGGGCTAGAGGGGGTTACAGAGATAGGGAGGGGGTGTAGGGGCTAGAGGGGGTTACAGAGATAGGGAGGGGGTGTAGGGGCTGGAGGGGGTTACAGAGATAGGGAGGGGTGTATGGGCTAGAGGGGGTTACAGAGATAGGGAGGGGGTGTAGGGGCTGGAGGGGGTTACAGAGATAGGGAGGGTGTGTAGGGGCTGGAGGGGGTTTCAGAGATAGAGAGGGATGTAGGGGCTGCAGGGGGTTAGAGATAGGGAGGGGGTGTATGGGCTGGAGGGGGTTACAGAGATAGGGAGGGGGTGTAGGGGCTGGAGTGGGTTACAGAGATAGGGAGGGGGTGTAGGGGTTAGAGGGGGTTACAGAGATAGGGAGGGGGTGTAGGGGCTAGAGGGGGTTACAGAGATAGGGAGGGGGTGTAGGGGCTAGAGGGGGTTACAGAGATAGGGAGGGGGTGTAGGGGCTGGAGGGGGTTACAGAGATAGGGAGGGGGTGTAGGGGCTAGAGAGGGTTACAGAGATAGGGATGGGGTGTAGGGGCTGGAGGGGGTTACAGAGATAGGGATGGGATGTAGGGGCTGGAGGGCGTTACAGAGATAGGGAGGGTGTGTAGGGGCTGGAGGGGGTTACAGAGATAGGGAGGGGGTTTAGGGGCTGGAGGGGGTTACAGAGATAGGGAGGGGTGTAGGGGTTAGAGGGGGTTACAGAGATAGGGAGGGAGTGTAGGGCTAGAGGGGGTTACAGAGATAGGGAGGGAGTGTAGGGGCTAGAGGGGGTTACAGAGGTAGGGAGGGGGTGTAGGGCTAGAGGGGGTTACAGAGATAGGGAGGGAGTGTAGGGGCTAGAGGGGGTTACAGAGGTAGGGAGGGGGTGTAGGGCTAGAGGGGGTTACAGAGATAGGGAGCGGGTGTAGGGCTAGAGGGGGTTACAGAGATAGGGAGGGGGTGTAGGGGCTGGAGGGGGTGACAGAGATAGGGAGGGGGTGTAGGGGCTGGAGGGGGTTACGGAGATAGGGAGGAGGTGTAGGGGCTGGAGGGGGTTACAGAGATAGGGAGGGGGTGTAGGGGCTGGAGGGGGTTACAGAGATAGGGAGGGGGTGTCGGGGCTGGAGGGGGTTACAGAGATAGGGAGGGGTGTAGGGGCTGAAGGGGGTTACAGAGATAGGGAGGGAATGTAGGGGCTGGAGGTGGTTACCGAGATAGGGAGGGGGTGTAGGGGCTGAAGGGGGTTACAGAGATGGGGGGGTGTAGGGGCTGCAGGGGGATACAGAGATAGGGAGGGGGTGTAGGGGCTGGAGGGGGTTACAGAGATAGGGAGGGGGTGTAGGAGCTGGAGGGGGATACAGAGATAGGGAGGGGGTGTAGGGGCTGGAGGGGGTTACGGAGATAGGGAGGAGGTGTAGGGGCTGGAGGGGGTTACAGAGATAGGGAGGGGGTGTAGGGGCTGGAGGAAGTTACAGAGATAGGGAGGGGGTGTAGGGGCTGGAGGGGGTTACAGAGATAGGGAGGGAGTGTAGGGGCTAGAGGGGGTTACAGAGATAGGGAGGGGATGTCGGGGCTGGAGGGGGTTACAGAGATAGGGAGGGGTGTACGGGCTGAAGGTGGTTACAGAGATAGGGAGGGGTGTAGGGGCAGGAGGGGGTTACAGAGATAGGGAGGGGGTGTAGGGGCTGGAGGGGGTTACAGAGATAGGGAGGGGGTGTAGGGGCTAGAGGGGGTTACAGAGGTAGGGAGGGGATGTCGGGGCTGGAGGGGGTTACGGACATAGGGAGTAGTGTACGGGCTGGAGGTGGTTAAAGAGATAGGGAGGGGTGTAGGGGCAGGAGGGGGTCACAGAGATAGGTAGGGGGTGTAGGGGCAGGAGGGGGTCACAGAGATAGGGAGGGGGTGTAGGGGCTGGAGGGGGTTACAGAGATAGGGAGGGGGTGTCGGGGCTGGAGGGGGTTACAGAGATAGGGAGGGGTGTAGGGGCTGAAGGGGGTTACAGAGATGGGGGGGTGTAGGGGCTGCAGGGGGATACAGAGATAGGGAGGGGGTGTAGGGTCTGGAGGGGGTTACAGAGATAGGGAGGGGGTGTAGGAGCTGGAGGGGGATACAGAGATAGGGAGGGGGTGTAGGGGCTGGAGGGGGTTACAGAGATAGGGAGGGGGTGTAGGAGCTGGAGGGGGAAACAGAGATAGGGAGGGGGTGTAGGGGCTGGAGGGGGTGACAGAGATAGGGAAGGGGTGTAGGGGCTGGAGGGGGTTACGGAGATAGGGAGGAGGTGTAGGGGCTGGAGGGGGTTACAGAGATAGGGAGGGGGTGTAGGGGCTGGAGGAAGTTACAGAGATAGGGAGGGGGTGTAGGGGCTGGAGGGGGTTACAGAGATAGGGAGGGAGTGTAGGGGCTAGAGGGGGTTACAGAGATAGGGAGGGGATGTCGGGGCTGGAGGGGGTTACAGAGATAGGGAGGGGTGTACGGGCTGGAGGTGGTTACAGAGATAGGGAGGGGTGTAGGGGCAGGAGGGGGTTACAGAGATAGGGAGGGGGTGTAGGGGCTGGAGGGGGTTACAGAGATAGGGAGGGGGTGTCAGGGCTGGAGGGGGTTACAGAGATAGGGAGGGGGTGTCAGGGCTGGAGGGGGTTACAGAAATAGGGAGGGGTGTAGGGGATGGAGGGGGTTACAGAGATAGGGAGGGGTGTAGGGGCTGGAGGGGGTTACTGAGATAGTGAGGGATGTAGGGGCAGGAGGGGGTTACAGAGATAGGGAGGGGGTGTAGGGGCTGAAGGGGGTTACAGAGATGGTGGGGTGTAGGGGCTGCAGGGGGATACAGAGATAGGGAGGGGGTGTAGGGGCTGGAGGGGGTTACAGAGATAGGGAGGGGGTGTAGGAGCTGGAGGGGGATACAGAGATAGGGGGGGGGTGTAGGGGCTGGAAGGGGTTACAGAGATAGGGAGGGGGGGTTGGGGCTGGAGGAAGATACAGAGATAGGGAGGGGGTGTAGGGGCTGGAGGGGGTTACAGAGATAGGGAGGAGGTGTAGGGAATGGAGGGGGTTACAGAGATAGGGAGGGGTGTAGGGGCTGGAGGATGTTACAGAGATAGGGAGGGGGTGTAGGGGCTGGAGGGGGTTACAGAGATAGTGAGGGATGTAGGGGCAGGAGGGGGTTACAGAGATAGGGAGGGGGTGTAGGGGCGGGAGGGGGTTACAGAGTTGGGGGGGGTGTAGGGGCTGCAGGGGGTTACAGAGATAGGGAGGGGGTGTAGGGGCTGGAGGGGGTTACAGAGATAGGGAGGGGGTGTAGGGGCTGGAGGGGGTTACAGAGATAGGGAGGGGGTCTAGGAGCTGGAGGGGGTTACAGAGATAGGGAGGGGGTGTAGGGGCTGGAGGAGGTTACAGAGATAGGGAGGGGGTGTAGGGGCTGGAGGGGGTTACAGAGATAGGGAGGGGGTGTAGGGGCTAGAGGGAGTTACAGAGATAGGGAGGGGGTTTAGGGGCTGGAGGGGCTTACAGAGATAGGGAGGGGATGTAGGGCTGGAGAAGGTTACAGAGATAGGGAAGGGGTGTAGGGGCTGGCGGGCGTTACAGAGATAGGGAGGGGGTGTTGGGGCTAGAGGGGGTTACAGAGATAGGGAGGGGGTGTAGGGGCTAGAGGGGGTTACAGAGATGGGGAGGGGGTGTAGGGGCTGGAGGGGGTTACAGAGATAGGGAGGGGGTGTAGGGCTAGAGGGGGTTACAGAGATAGGGAGGGGGTGTAGGGGCTGGAGGGGGTTACAGAGATAGGGATGGGATGTAGGGGCTGGAGGGCGTTACAGAGATAGGGAGGGTGTGTAGGGGCTGGAGGGGGTTACAGAGATAGGGAGGGGGTTTAGGGGCTGGAGGGGGTTACAGAGATAGGGAGGGGGTGTAGGGGTTAGAGGGGGTTACAGAGATAGGGAGGGAGTGTAGGGCTAGAGGGGGTTACAGAGATAGGGAGGGAGTGTAGGGGCTAGAGGGGGTTACAGAGGTAGGGAGGGGGTGTAGGGCTAGAGGGGGTTACAGAGATAGGGAGGGAGTGTAGGGGCTAGAGGGGGTTACAGAGGTAGGGAGGGGGTGTAGGGCTAGAGGGGGTTACAGAGATAGGGAGCGGGTGTAGGGCTAGAGGGGGTTACAGAGATAGGGAGGGGGTGTAGGGGCTAGAGGGGGTTACAGAGATAGGGAGGGGGTGTGGGGGCTAGAGGGGGTTACAGAGATAGGGAGGGGGTGTAGGGCTAGAGGGGGTTACAGAGATAGGGAGGGGGTGTAGGGCTAGAGGGGGTTACAGAGATAGGGAGGGGGTGTAGGGGCTAGAGGGGGTTACAGAGATAGGGAGGGTTTGTAGGGGCTGGAGGGGGTTACAGAGATAGGGAAGGGGTGTAGGGGCTAGAGGGGGTTACAGAGATAGGGAGGGTGTGTAGGGGCTAGAGGGGGTTACAGAGATAGGGAGGGTGTGTAGGGGCTGGAGGGGGTTACAGAGATAGGGAGGGGGTGTAGGGGCTGGAGGGGGTTACAGAGATAGGGAGGGGGTGTAGGAGCTGAAGGGGGTTACAGAGATAGGGAGGGGGTGTAGGGACTGGAGGAGGTTACAGAGATAGGGAGGGGGTGTAGGGGCTGGAGGGGGGTTACAGAGACAGGGAGAGGGTGTAGGGGCTGGAGGGGGTTACAGAGATAGTGAGGGATGTAGGTGCAGGAGGGGGTTACAGAGATAGGGAGGGGGTGTAGGGGCGGGAGGGGGTTACAGAGTTGGGGGGGGTGTAGGGGCTGCACGGGGTTACAGAGATAGGGAGGGGGTGTAGGGGCTGGAGGGGGTTACAGAGATAGGGAGGGGGTGTAGGGGCTGGAGGGGGTTACAGAGATAGGGAGGGGGTCTAGGAGCTGGAGGGGGTTACAGAGATAGGGAGGGGGTGTAGGGGCTGGAGGAGGTTACAGAGATAGGGAGGGGGTGTAGGGGCTGGAGGGGGTTACAGAGATAGGGAGGGGGTGTAGGGGCTAGAGGGAGTTACAGAGATAGGGAGGGGGTTTAGGGGCTGGAGGGGCTTACAGTGATAGGGAGGGGATGTAGGGCTGGAGAAGGTTACAGAGATAGGGAAGGGGTGTAGGGGCTGGAGGGCGTTACAGAGATAGGGAGGGGGTGTTGGGGCTAGAGGGGGTTACAGAGATAGGGAGGGGTTGTAGGGGCTAGAGGGGGTTACAGAGATGGGGAGGGGGTGTAGGGGCTGGAGGGGGTTACAGAGATAGGGAGGGGGTGTAGGGCTAGAGGGGGTTACAGAGATAGGGAGGGGGTGTAGGGGCTAGAGGGGGTTACAGAGATAGGGAGGGGGTGTAGGGGCTGGAGGGGGTTACAGAGATAGGGAGGGGTGTATGGGCTAGAGGGGGTTACAGAGATAGGGAGGGGGTGTAGGGGCTGGAGGGGGTTACAGAGATAGGGAGGGTGTGTAGGGGCTGGAGGGGGTTTCAGAGATAGAGAGGGATGTAGGGGCTGCAGGGGGTTAGAGATAGGGAGGGGGTGTATGGGCTGGAGGGGGTTACAGAGATAGGGAGGGGGTGTAGGGGCTGGAGTGGGTTACAGAGATAGGGAGGGGGTGTAGGGGTTAGAGGGGGTTACAGAGATAGGGAGGGGGTGTAGGGGCTAGAGGGGGTTACAGAGATAGGGAGGGGGTGTAGGGGCTAGAGGGGGTTACAGAGATAGGGAGGGGGTGTAGGGGCTGGAGGGGGTTACAGAGATAGGGAGGGGGTGTAGGGGCTAGAGAGGGTTACAGAGATAGGGATGGGGTGTAGGGGCTGGAGGGGGTTACAGAGATAGGGATGGGATGTAGGGGCTGGAGGGCGTTACAGAGATAGGGAGGGTGTGTAGGGGCTGGAGGGGGTTACAGAGATAGGGAGGGGGTTTAGGGGCTGGAGGGGGTTACAGAGATAGGGAGGGGTGTAGGGGTTAGAGGGGGTTACAGAGATAGGGAGGGAGTGTAGGGCTAGAGGGGGTTACAGAGATAGGGAGGGAGTGTAGGGGCTAGAGGGGGTTACAGAGGTAGGGAGGGGGTGTAGGGCTAGAGGGGGTTACAGAGATAGGGAGGGAGTGTAGGGGCTAGAGGGGGTTACAGAGGTAGGGAGGGGGTGTAGGGCTAGAGGGGGTTACAGAGATAGGGAGCGGGTGTAGGGCTAGAGGGGGTTACAGAGATAGGGAGGGGGTGTAGGGGCTAGAGGGGGTTACAGAGATAGGGAGGGGGTGTGGGGGCTAGAGGGGGTTACAGACATAGGGAGGGGGTGTAGGGCTAGAGGGGGTTACAGAGATAGGGAGGGGGTGTAGGGCTAGAGGGGGTTACAGAGATAGGGAGGGGGTGTAGGGGCTAGAGGGGGTTACAGAGATAGGGAGGGGTTGTAGGGGCTGGAGGGGGTTACAGAGATAGGGAAGGGGTGTAGGGGCTAGAGGGGGTTACAGAGATAGGGAGGGTGTGTAGGGGCTAGAGGGGGTTACAGAGATAGGGAGGGTGTGTAGGGGCTGGAGGGGGTTACAGAGATAGGGAGGGGGTGTAGGGGCTGGAGGGGGTTACAGAGATAGGGAGGGGGTGTAGGAGCTGAAGGGGGTTACAGAGATAGGGAGGGGGTGTAGGGACTGGAGGAGGTTACAGAGATAGGGAGGGGGTGTAGGGGCTGGAGGGGGGTTACAGAGACAGGGAGAGGGTGTAGGGGCTGGAGGGGGTTACGGAGATAGGGAGGGGGTGTAGGGGCTGGAGGGGGTTACAGAGATAGGGAGGGGGTGTAGGGGCTGGAGGGGTTTACAGAGATAGGGAGCATTGTAGGGGCTGGAGGGGGTTACAGAGATAGGGAGGGGGTGTAGGGGCTGGAGGGGGTTACAGAGATAGGGAGGGGTTGTAGGGGCTGGAGGGGGTTACAGAGATAGGGAGGGGGTGTATGGGCTGGAGGGGGGTTACAGAGATAGGGAGGGGGTGTAGCGGCTGGAGGGGATTACAAAGATAGGGAGGAGGTGTAGGGGCTAGAGGGGGGTTACAGAGATAGGGAGGGGGTGTAGGGGCTGGAGGGGGTTACAGAGATAGGGAGGTGTGTAGGTGCTCGAGAGGGTTACAGAGATAGGGAGGGGGTGTAGGGGCTGGAGGGGGTTACAGAGATAGGGAGGGGTGTAGGGGCTGGAGGGGGTTACAGAGAAAGGGAGGGGCTGTAGGGGCTGGAGGGGGTTACAGAGATAGGGAGGGGGTGTATGGGCTGGAGGGGGTTACAGATTTAGGGAGGTGTGTAGGTGCTCGAGAGGGTTACAGAGATAGGGAGGGGGTGTACGTGCTAGAGGGGGTTATAGAGATAGGGAGGGGACGTAGGGGCCGGAGGGGGGTTACAGAGATAGGGAGGAATGTAGGGGTCGGAGGTGGTTACAGAGATAGGGAGGGGTGTAGGGACTGGCGGAGCGTACTGGGATAGGGAGGGGGTGTCGTGGCTGGAGGAGGGTACTGGGATAGGGAGGGGGTGTAGGGGCTGGAGGAGGATACTGGGATAGGGAGTGTCGTGGCTGGAGCAGGGTACTGGGATAAGGAGGGGTGTAGAGGATGGAGGAGGGTACTGGGATAGGGAGGGGTGTAGGGGTCGGAGGGGGTTACAGAGATAGGGAGAGGGTGTTGGGGCTGGAGGAGGGTACTGGGATAAGGAGGGGGTATAGGGGCTGGAGGAGGTTACTGAGATAGGGAGGGGGTGTAGGGACTGGAGGAGGGTACTGGGATAGGGAGGGGATGTTGGGGCTGGAGGAGGGTACTGGGATAGGGAGGGGGTGTAGGGGCTGGAGGAGGTTACAGAGATAGGGAGGAGTGTAGGGGCTGGAGGAGGGTACTGGGATAGGGAGGGGATGTAGGGGCTGGAGGAGGATACTGGGAAGGGAGGGGATGTAGGGGCTGGAGGAGGGTACTGGGATAGGGAGGGGGTGTAGGGGCTGGAGGAGGGTACTGGGATAGGGAGGGGGTGTAGGGGCTGGAGGAGGGTACTGGGATAGGGAGGGGGTGTAGGGGCTGGAGGAGGTTGCAGAGATAGGGAGGAGTGTAGGGGCTGGAGGAGGGTACTGGGATAGGGAGGGGATGTAGGGGCTGGAGGAGGGTACTGGGATAGGGAGGGGTTGTAGGGGATGGAGGAGGGTACTGGGATAGGGAGGGGGTGTAGGGGCTGTAGGAGCGTACTGGGATAGTGAGGGGGTGTCGGGGCTGGAGGAGGGTACTGGGATAGGGAGGGGTTGTAGTGGCTGGAGGGGGTTACAGAGATAGGGAGGAGGTGTAGGGGTTGGAGGAGGGTACTGGGATAGGGAGGGGGAGTCGTGGCTGGAAAGGGTACTGGGATAGTGAGGGGGTGTAGGGGCTGGAGGAGGGTACTGGGTTAGTGAGGGGGTGTAGGGGCTGGAGGAGGGTACTGGGATAGGGAGGGGATGTAGGGACTGGAGGAGTGTACTGGGATAGGGAAGGGGTGTAGGGGCTGGAGGAGGGTACTGGGATAGGGAGGGGGTGAAGGGGCTGGAGGAGGGTACTGGGATAGGGAGGGGTGTAGGGGATTGAGGAGCGTACTGGGATCGGGAGGGTGTGTAGGGGCTGGAGGAGGGTACTGGGATAAGGAGGGGGTGCAGAGGCTGGAGGGGAATACAGAGATTGGGAGGAGGTGTAGGGGCTGGAGGAGGGTAGTGGGATAGGGTGGGTGTGTAGGGGCTGGAGGTGGGTACTGGGATAGGGAGGGGGTGTAGGGGTTGGAGGAAGGTACTGGGATAGGGAGGAGATGTAGGGGCTGGAGGAGGGTACTGGGATAAGGAGGGTGTGTAGGGGCTGGAGGAGGGTACTGGGATAGGGAGGGGGTGCAGTGGTTGGAGGAGGGTACTGGGATAGGCAGGGGTGTAGGGGTTGGAGGAGGGTACTGGGATAGGGAAGGGGTGTAGGGGCTGGCGGAGGGTACTGGGATAGGGAGGGGGTGTAGGGGTTGGAGGAGGGTACTGGGATAGTGAGCAGATGGAGGGGCTGGAGGAGGGTACTGGGATAGGGAGGGGGTGTAGGGGCTGGAGGAGGGTACTGGGATAGGGAGGGGGTGTAGGGGCTGGAGGAGGGTACTGGGATAGGGAGCAGGTGTAGGGGCTGGAGGGGGTTACAGAGATAGGGAGGGGGTGTAGGGGCTGGAGGGGGTTATGGAGATAGGGAGCGGTGTAGGGGCTGGAGGGGGTTACAGAGATAGGGAGCGGTGTAGGGGCTGGAGTGGGTTACAGAGATAGAGAGGGGGTGTAGGGGCTGGAGGGGTTTACAGAGATAGGGAGCGTTGTAGGGGCTGGAGGGGGTTACAGAGATAGGGAGCGGTGTAGGGGCTGGAGTGGGTTACAGAGATAGAGAGGGGGTGTAGGGGCTGGAGGGGGTTACAGAGATAGGGAGGGGGTGTATGGGCTGGAGGGGGGTTACAGAGATAGGGAGGGGGTGTAGCGGCTGGAGGGGGTTACAGAGATAGGGAGGGGTATAGGGGCTGGAGGTGTTTACAGAGATAGGGAGGGGGTGTAGGGGGTTACAGAGATAGGGAGGGGTGTAGGGGCTGGAGGGGGTTACAGAGATAGGGAAGGGTGTAGGGGCCGGAGGGTGTTACAGGGGTTGAAGGAGGGTACTGGGATAGGGAGGGTGTGTAGGGGTTGGTGGAGGTTACTGGGATAGGGAGTGGGTGTCGGGGCTGGAGGAGGGTTACAGAGATAGGGAGGGGTGTAGGAGCTGGAGGAGGGTACTGGGATAGGGAAGGGGCGTAGGGGCTGGAGGAGGGTACTGGGATAGGGAGGAGATGTAGAGGCTGTAGGAGGGTACTGGGATAGGGAGCGGTGTAGAGGCTGGAGGAGGGTACTGGGATAGGGAGTGGGTGTAGGTGTTGGAGGAGGGTACTGGGATAGGGAGGAGATGTAGGGGCTGGAGGAGGGTACTGGGATAGGGAGGGGGTGTAGGGGCTGGAAGGGCTTACAGAGATAGGGAGGATGTGTAGGGGCTGGAGGAGGGTACTGGGATAGGGAGGGGGTGCAGTGGTTGGTGGAGGGTCATGGGATAGGGAGGGGTGTAGGGGCTGGAGGAGGGTACTGGGATAAGGAGGGTGTGTAGGGGCTGGAGGAGGGTACTGGGATAGGGAGGGTGTGCAGTGGTTGGAGGAGGGTACTGGGATAGGGAGGGGTGTAGGGGCTGGCGGAGGGTACTGGGATAGGGAGGGGGTGTAGGGGCTGGCGGAGGGTACTGGGATAGGGAGGGGTGTAGGGGCTGGCGGAGGGTACTGGGATAGGGAGGGGGTGTAGGGGCTGGCGGAGGGTACTGGGATAGGGAGGGGGTGTAGGGGTTGGAGGAGGGTACTGGGATAGGGAGTGGGTGTAGGGGCTGGAGCAGGGTACTGGGATAGGGAGGAGATGTAGGGGCTGGCGGAGGGGGTTACAGAGATCGGGTGGGGTGTAGGGGCTGGAGTGGGTTACAGAGATAGGGAGGGGGTGTAGGGGCTGGAGGGGGTTACAGAGATAGGGAGGGGTGTAGGGGCTGGAGGGGGTTACAGAGATAGGGAGCGGTGTAGGGGCTGGAGTGGGTTACAGAGATAGGGAGGGGGTGTAGGGGCTGGAGGGGTTTACAGAGATAGGGAGGGGTGTAGGGGCTGGAGGGGGTTACAGAGATCGGGAGCGGTGTAGGGGCTGGAGTGGGTTACAGAGATAGAGAGGGGGTGTAGGGGCTGGAGGGGTTTACGGAGATAGGGAGCGGTGTAGGGGCTGGAGGGGGTTACAGAGTGAGGGAGCGGTGTAGGGGCTGGAGGGGGTTACAGAGATAGGGAGCGGTGTAGGGGCTGGAGTGGGTTACAGAGATAGAGAGGGGGTGTAGGGGCTGGAGGGGGTTACAGAGATAGGGAGGGGGTATAGGGGCTGGAGGAGGGTACTGGGATAGGGAGGGGTGTAGGGGCTGTAGGAGGGTACTGGGATAGGGAGGGGTGTAGAGGCTGGAGGAGGGTACTGGGATAGGGAGGGGGTGTAGGGGTTGGAGGAGGGTACTGGGATAGGGAGGAGGTGTAGGGGCTGGAGGAGGGTACTGGGATAGGGAGGGGATTTGGGGCTGGAGGTGGGTACTGGGATAGGGAGGGGTGTAGAGGCTGGAGGAGGGTACTGGGATAGAGAGGGGGTGTAGGGGTTGGAGGAGGGTACTGGGATAGGGAGGGTGTGTAGAGGTTAGAGGAGAGTCCTGGGATAGGGAGCGGTGTAGGGGCTGCAGGAGGGTACTGGGATAGGGAGGGGTGTAGGGGCTGGAGGAGGGTACTCGGATAGGGAGGGGGTGTAGGGGCTGGAGGAGGGTACTGGGATAGGGAGGGGTGTAGGAGTTGGAGGAGGTTACAGAGATAGGGAGGGGGTGTAGGGGTTGGAGGAGGGTACTCGGATAGGGAGGGGGTGTAGGGGTTGGAGGAGGGTACTGGGATAGGGAGGGGGTGTAGGGGCTGGCGGAGGGGGTCTAGGGGCTGGTGGAGGGTACTGGGATAGGTAGGCACCGTGGCTGCGATGAGACGGCGATATTCCCGACGTTCCGAACTGTACCTGGACTCCTTTCCGCGGTGTGGCTCGGAAATTCCTCACGAGCTCCGCCATGTCCTTCTCATACTCCGAATATCCTCCTGACTTCATGTAAAATCCGATTCGGACTTTCTCCTGGATCCCAGCTCCCAGCTCCAAGATGATCCTGCTGGAGATATCCGTGGACAGTCGTCTGTTCTTCTCAGAAATGCCCGCGTACATGGCAGCCACTTCTTTCTGTGGGAGACAGGGACAGGGGAAATCTCGACGGGGTTACACTCTGATCGGGAACCACACACCGAGGCCGAGGTACGGCTCTGCTCCCCACATCCCACCAAATGGGCAGGCCAGCATCGAGGGAATGCAGCGCCTCCTCCTGGCCCTGTCACAAGAACGGCAGCAGGAGGAAGCCATTCAGCTCCTTGAGTCCCCTCTGCCATTTGATGTGATCGTGGCTGAACTCATCTCAGCTTCTGGCTCCACTTTCCGGATCATTTCCCCCAAACCCTTTAGCCCATTACTGATTCAAACTGGGCCCAGCTCCTCCTTCAATTGGCTCAATGTCCCAACACTGGTGTCAGGATGTTCCACAGCGTCACCGCCCTTGGAAACAAATAATTCCTCCTTGTCTCTGTGTTGAGTCTGTCACCACTTACCTGAAGACCATGGCCTCTCGTTCTAGATTAGAACATAGACAAGTACAGCACAGAACAGGCTCTTCGGCCCACGATGTCGTGCCGAGGATTAATCCTAAGGTCAAATAAAATAACTTAACCTACGCACCCCTCAATTCACTGCCCACATGAGGAAACGCCCTCTCTATGCCTACAATTGTCAATCCCTCTCAGAATCGGAATTAGATTTCCCATCATTCATCTGAACACCAGACAGTATAGGCCTCAGCTGGTCAATCTATCCTCAAAAGATGAACCTGCCGTCTCTGGAATCAATCAGTGAATCATCTCTGAACCGCCTCCAATTAAGCTGTATCCCTCGGCACGTTGACACCAAAATTGGACGTATAGTTGACAGCGAAGAGGGTTACCTCAGATTACAACGGGATCTTGGTCAGATGGGCCGCTGGGCCGAGGAGTGGTAGTTGGATTTTAATTCAGATAAATGCGAGGTGCTGCATTTTGGGAAAGCAAATCTTAGCAGGACTTATACACTTAATAGTAAGGTCCGAGGGAGTGTTGCTGAACAGAGAGACCTTGGAGTGCAGGTTCATAGCTCCTTGAAAGTGGAGTTGCAGGTAGATGGGATAGTGAAGAAGGTGTTTGGTATGCTTTCCTTTATTGGTCAGAGTATTGAGTACAGGAGTTGGGAGGTCATGTTGTGGCTGTACAGGACATTGGTTAGGCCACTGTTGGAATATTGCGTGCAGTTCTGGTCTCCTTCCTATCGGAAAGATGTTGTGAAACTTGAAAGGGTTCAGAAAAGATTTACAAGGATGTTGCCAGGGTTTGTAGAATCATAGAAGTCCTATAGTGTGGAAACAGGCCATTCAGCCCAACAAATCCACACTGACCCTCTGAAGAGTAACCCACCCACACCCGTTCCTCCCACCCTATTACTCTACATTGCACCTAACCTGCACATCCCTGGGCACTATGGGACAATTTAGCACGGCCAATCCACCCTAACCTGCACATCCCTGGACACTATGGGACAATTTAGCATGGCCAATCCACCCTAACCTACACATCCCTGCACGCTATGGGACAATTTAGCACGGCCAATCCACCCTAACCTACACATCCCTGGGCACTATGGGACAATTTAGCACGGCCAATCCACCCTAACCTACACATCCCTGGGCACTATGGGACAATTTAGCATGGCCAATCCACCCTAACCTGCACATCCCTGGACACTATGGGACAATTTAGCACGGCCAATCCACCCTAACCTACACATCCCTGGGCACTATGGGACAATTTAGCATGGCCAATCCACCCTAACCTGCACATCCCTGGGCACTATGGGACAATTTAGCACGGCCAATCCACCCTAACCTACACATCCCTGGGCACTATGGGACAATTTAGCATGGCCAATCCACCCTAACCTGCACATCCCTGGGCACTATGGGACAATTTAGCACGGCCAATCCACCCTAACCTACACATCCCTGGGCACTATGGGACAATTTAGCATGGCCAATCCACCCTAACCTACACATCCCTGGGCACTATGGGACAATTTAGCATGGCCAATCCACCCTAACCTGCACATCCCTGGGCACTATGGGACAATTTAGCACGGCCAATCCACCCTAACCTACACATCCCTGGGCACTATGGGACAACATCCCTGGGCACTATGGGACAATTTAGCATGGCCAATCCACCCTAACCTGCACATCCCTGGGCACTATGGGACAATTTAGCACGGCCAATCCACCCTAACCTACACATCCCTGGACACTATGGGACAATTTAGCACGGCCAATCCACCCTAACCTACACATCCCTGGGCACTGTGGGACAATTTAGCATGGCCAATCCACCCTAACCTACACATCCCTGGACACTATGGGACAATTTAGCACGGCCAATCCACCCTAACCTACACATCCCTGGGCACTATGGGACAATTTAGCATGGCCAATCCACCCTAACCTACACATCCCTGGACACTATGGGACAATTTAGCATGGCCAGTCAACCCTAACCTACACATCCCTGGGCACTATGAGACAATTTAGCATGGCCAATCCACCCTAACCTACACATCCCTGGACACTATGGGACAATTTAGCATGGCCAGTCAACCCTAACCTACACATCCCTGGGCACTATGGGACAATTTAGCATGGCCAATCCACCCTAACCTGCACATCCCTGGGCATCTCCTTGCAGACACGGGAAGGATGTGCAAACGCTGCACAGACAGTCAACCAAGGCTGGAATCGAACCTGGGTCCCTAGCGCTGTGAGGCAGCAGTGCTAACCCACTGAGCCACCGTACCACCATCAGGGGGTTGGAGGGCTTGAGCTACAAGCAGAGCTGAACAGGCTGGGGCTGTTTTCTCTGGAACATCAGAGGCTGAGGGGTGACCTTATAGAGGTTTACAAAATCATGAGGGGCATGGATAGGGTGAATAGACAAGGTCTTTTCCCTGGGGCGGGGGAGTCCAGAACTAGAGGGCATAGCTTTCGGGTGAGAGGGGGAAAGGTTTAAACTGGACCTAGGGGGCAACTTTTTCACATAGAGGGTGGTGCGTGTATGGAATGAGCTGCCAGAGGAAGTGGTGGAGGCTGGTACAATTACAGCATTTAAAAGGCATCTGGATGGGTGTGTGAATAGGAAGGGTTTGGAGAGACACGGGCCAAGTGCTGGCAAATGCGACTAGATTAGGTTCAGATATTGGTCGGCATGGACGGGTAGGACCGAGGGGTCTGTTTCCATGCTGTGCATCTCTACAACTCTAAGTAAAGGGCGCAAAATTCCCAATACTCCAGTTGTAGTCTCAACAGAGTCTTGTGCGGTCTCAGCAGGGCTTCCTTCCTTTTATACAGTCTCTTCCGAACAGCCAAACCTTCTCATTGGAACAGCTGCAGGTCGGTGACACCGAAGCATGAACAACTTCAGCAGCAAACAGCACACTGCTCCATCTAGTGGCCACAGCGCACGACACTGTGACAGTTGACATAGGAAATGTGACTGGGAGCTGTGCGGTGGTCATAAACCCTTCCCGATGAACCTGGCAACACAACGCAAGGGATTGCCAACGGGGCAAAACCAAGGGAAGATTCTTTTTCTCTTGGCTCTCTGTTTCCAAAATAACCCTTCCAGTCTCTCGGCGCGAGGTCCCGCACAGCAGGACTTCACTCCTGGGTCTGTGATCGGGTGTCCAGTCGAGGAGGGGTTGATTCAAGTGGGAACTCAGTGGAACTCCTCAGAATTGGAAGTTCCTGAGGAAGGTAATCAGAGCAAAGACGGCCAATCGCTGGGGTGTGCAGCCCTCTGCCTGAAACAACAAGGAAGCAAGTCCAATCAGAACTCACAGACTGGGGAACGATCAGATGGATACGGTGACCAGGAGTAACGGGGAGAAACAGCAGCCAGAATAGGACTCATCCCAAGCAACCAGCAGGTGGAGATGGGGCTGAATGGCCTCGTCCTAGATGGGCTCTCGGCCATTCCGGCTCCCTCCGCTCGAATACTCACCGTGAACTCCTGTTGGTACCTCTGGCCTTCATCCCTGAAACAGCGCCTCATGAAGAGCTGCAGAGCCTCCGGGTGAACCTGGTTATGGATCTCGGATAGTTCCATCACTGTCTCCGTCGGGAGGGTCACCCGCTCCCCCATCCATTTCTCGTAGGCCTGCACTGCCTCTTGGATTGCAGCCGTGTTCTCAATATCCGCCAGTGTGTGCACCGCACTCTCAAGGCAAGGCAGGTGTCCACTCCGGATAGAGTCCACGTAGGTAACCACCAGGGCTCCCAGCACTGAGGGGAGAGAGGGGAGAGACGGAGAGGGAGGGAAAGGCAAAGGGGGTTAGACAGGGGCAGCTCACCGTCATTGGTAAACACACACACACACACAGAGTCACACACACACACAGTCACTCACACACACACACAGAGTTATACACACACACACAGAGTCACACACACACACAGTCACTCACTCACACACACAGAGTCACACACACACACACAGAGTCACACACACACACACACAGAGTCACACACACACACAGTCACACACACACACAGTCACACACACACAGTCACACACACACACACACAGTCACACACACACACAGTCACTCACTCACACACACACACACAGTCACTCACTCACACACACACACACAGAGTCACACACACACACAGTCACTCACACACACACACAGAGTTATACACACAGTCACTCACTCACTCACTCACACACAGAGTCACACACGCACACACAAAGTCACACACACACACACAATCACTCACACACACAGTCACACACACACACAGTCACTCACTCACACACACACACACAGAGTCACACACACACAGTCACTCACTCACACACACACACAGTGTCACACACCACACACACAGAGTCACACACACACAGTCACTCACTCACAAACACACACAGAGTCACACACACACAGTCACACACACACACAGAGTCTCACACACACACACACAGTCACACACACACACAGTCACTCACTCACACAGTCACTCACTCACACACACACAGAGTCACACACACACACAGAGTCACACACACACAGTCACTCACACACACACACAGAGTCACACACACACACAGTCACACACAGTCATCACTCACACACACACATACACACACAGTCTCTCACACACACACAGTCTCTCACACACACACATATACACAGTCATTCACACACACCCACACACTCACACACACACACCCACACACACACACACCCACACACATCCACACCCACACACACACACATCCACACCCACACACACACACATCCACACCCACACACACACACACACCCACTCACACATCCACACCCACACCCACACACACCCACACACACACACACCCACACACATCCACACCCACCCACACACATCCACACCCACACACACACACCCACACCCACACACACATCCACACCCACACCCACACCCACACACATCCACACCCACACACATCCACACCCACACCCACACACACACACACCCACACACATCCACACCCACACACATCCACACCCACACACACACATACACACATCCACACCCACACACATCCACACCCACACACACCCACACCCACACACACATCCACACCCACACCCACACCCACACACATCCACACCCACACACATCCACACCCACACCCACACACACACACACCCACACACATCCACACCCACACACATCCACACCCACACACACACATACACACACACACACCCACACACATCCACACCCACACACACCCACACCCACACACACATCCACACCCACACCCACACCCACACACATCCACACCCACACACATCCACACCCACACCCACACACACACACACCCACACACATCCACACCCACACACATCCACACCCACACCCACACACACCCACACCCACACCCACACACATCCACACCCACACACATCCACACCCACACCCACACACACCCACACCCACACCCACACACACCCACACACATCCACACCCACACACATCCACACCCACACACACACATACACACACAGTCTCTCACACACACACACCCACACTCACACACCCACACACACACACACCCACACCCACACACACACACACCCACACCCACACACACACACACCCACACCCACACACACACACACCCACACCCACACCCACACCCACGGGTCTCCTGCCTGCTCCAATTACACGGTGAGGGAGGGCAGTGGCACTGGCAAGGTGGCTGTTCCTG
This sequence comes from Chiloscyllium plagiosum, assembly GCF_037043375.1. Classification (NCBI taxonomy): domain Eukaryota; kingdom Metazoa; phylum Chordata; class Chondrichthyes; order Orectolobiformes; family Hemiscylliidae; genus Chiloscyllium; species Chiloscyllium plagiosum. The sequence goes on from NW_028270176.1 coordinate 17,961,500, forward strand.
TGAGCTAGAAGGAGGTGGGAAGGCAGAGTGGCCTCCTGAATGGATTCTGAAGCACAGCCAGTGTAGGTGGTCAGGCTCTCCTGATATCGGTCAATCAGACCAGAGCTCACCTTCAGCCAGACCCTCCTCATACACTGGGGCAACCAGAGCAGGAACTCTGCAGCACCCGCAGAGAGGGAGACCCAGTGAACAGGCCGAGTGCTGTCTCACTCTAATCCCCAACTGGTGAACAGCCCCTGTCCCACACTCCCACAATCACTCGGGTGGCTGTGTGCAGTCACTTACTCTTCCCAGTCACTGGGTACCCTCCTTTCAGGGTCTTAGTCTGTGCCGTTCTGTAAACGTACTGAACAAATGTCTGGGACTGATTCACAAACGCAGCATCCAGACAGGAGTCAGGAACCTCGTCCATGTTCCTCATGGTGTCTTTATCAGCAGGTCTGTCAAAGACAAAACACTTGCGCGTGGGGAAGTAATTCCTGATGCACTCCCTCGGCAGGTTATACTTCTGGACAGTTGGACTGCTGCCTGGGAGGAAGGAAACGAGATCAGAAATTCAATCAGCTGCTCATCTGTTCAGGTGGACCAGGGCCGTGTGGATTGACCAGATCACAGGGTCAAAACACGGACCAGGGATCAGAGGCTGTAATCCACCCCGAGATGACCCATCGTCATTGCTGAGGGAGCACCGCACTCGAGGAGGGTCAGAGCTGAGGGAGCACCGCACTGTGGGAGAGTCATTGCTGAGGGAGCACCGCACTGTGGGAGAGTCATTGCTGAGGGAGCACCGCACTCGAGGAGGGTCAGAGCTGAGGGAGCACCGCACTGTGGGAGAGTCATTGCTGAGGGAGCACCGCACTCTAGGAGGGTCAGTGCTGAGGGAGTGCCGCACTCTGGGAGGGTCAGTGCTGAGGGAGTGGACACTGTCAGAGGGTCAGTGCTGAGGGAGCACCGCACTCTGGGAGGGTCAGTGCTGAGGGAGTGGACACTGTCAGAGGGTCAGTGCTGAGGGAGCACCGCACTCTGGGAGGGTCAGTGCTGAGGGAGCGCCGCACTCTGGGAGGGTCAGTGCTGAGGGAGTGCCGCACAGTCAGAGGGTCAGCGCTGAGGGAGCGCCGCACTGTGGGAGGGTCAGTGCTGAGGGAGCACCGCACTGTCGGAGGGTCAGTGCTGAGGGAGCACCGCACTGTCGGAGGGTCAGTGCTGAGGGAGCACCTCACTGTCGGAGGGTCAGTGCTGAGGGAGCGCCGCACTGTCGGAGGGTCAGGGCTGAGGGAGTGCCGCACTGTCGGAGGGTCAGTGCTGAGGGAGCGTCGCACTGTCGGAGGGTCAGTGCTGAGGGAGCGCCGCACTGTCGGAGGGTCAGTGCTGAGGGAGCACCGCACTGTGGGAGAGTCATTGCTGAGGGAGCACCGCACTCTGGGAGGGTCAGTGCTGAGGGAGTGGACACTGTCAGAGGGTCAGTGCTGAGGGAGCACCGCACTCTGGGAGGGTCAGTGCTGAGGGAGCGCCGCACTCTGGGAGGGTCAGTGCTGAGGGAGTGCCACACAGTCAGAGGGTCAGCGCTGAGGGAGCGCCGCACAGTGGGAGGGTCAGTGCTGAGGGAGCACCGCACTGTCGGAGGGTCAGTGCTGAGGGAGCACCACACTGTCGGAGGATCAGTGCTGAGGGAGCACCGCACTGTCGGAGGGTCAGTGCTGAGGGAGCGTCGCACTGTCGGAGGGTCAGTGCTGAGGGAGTACCGCACTGTGGGAGAGTCATTGCTGAGGGAGCACCGCACTGTGGGAGAGTCATTGCTGAGGGAGCACCGCACTCTAGGAGGGTCAGTGCTGAGGGAGCACCGCACTGTGGGAGAGTCATTGCTGAGGGAGCACCGCACTCTGGGAGGGTCAGTGCTGAGGGAGCGCCGCACTCTGGGAGGGTCAGTGCTGAGGGAGTGCCGCACAGTCAGAGGGTCAGCGCTGAGGGAGCGCCGCACTGTGGGAGGGTCAGTGCTGAGGGAGCACCGCACTGTCGGAGGGTCAGTGCTGAGGGAGCACCACACTGTCGGAGGGTCAGTGCTGAGGGAGCACCGCACTGTCGGAGGGTCAGTGCTGAGGGAGCACCGCACTGTCGGAGGGTCAGTGCTGAGGGAGCACCTCACTGTCGGAGGGTCAGTGCTGAGGGAGTGCCGCACTGTCGGAGGGTCAGTGCTGAGGGAGCGCCGCACTGTCGGAGGGTCAGGGCTGAGGGAGTGCCGCACTGTCGGAGGGTCAGTGCTGAGGGAGCGTCGCACTGTCGGAGGGTCAGTGCTGAGGGAGCGCCGCACTGTCGGAGGGTCAGTGCTGAGGGAGCACCGCACTGTGGGAGAGTCATTGCTGAGGGAGCACCGCACTCTGGGAGGGTCAGTGCTGAGGGAGTGGACACTGTCAGAGGGTCAGTGCTGAGGGAGCACCGCACTCTGGGAGGGTCAGTGCTGAGGGAGCGCCGCACTCTGGGAGGGTCAGTGCTGAGGGAGTGCCACACAGTCAGAGGGTCAGCGCTGAGGGAGCGCCGCACAGTGGGAGGGTCAGTGCTGAGGGAGCACCGCACTGTCGGAGGGTCAGTGCTGAGGGAGCACCACACTGTCGGAGGGTCAGTGCTGAGGGAGCACCGCACTGTTGGAGGGTCAGTGCTGAGGGAGCACCGCACTGTCGGAGGGTCAGTGCTGAGGGAGCACCACACTGTCGGAGGGTCAGTGCTGAGGGAGTGCCGCACTGTCGGAGGGTCAGTGCTGAGGGAGCGCCGCACTGTCGGAGGGTCAGGGCTGAGGGAGTGCCGCACTGTCGGAGGGTCAGTGCTGAGGGAGCGCCGCACTGTCGGAGGGTCAGTGCTGAGGGAGCGCCGCACTGTCGGAGGGTCAGTGCTGAGGGAGCACCGCACTGTCGGAGGGTCAGTGCAGAGGGAGCACCGCACTGTCGGAAGGTCAGTGCTGAGGGAGCACCGCACTGTCGGAGGGTCAGTGCTGAGGGAGCACCGCACTGACGGAGGGTCAGTGCTGAGGGAGCACCGCACTGTCGGAGGGTCAGTGCAGAGGGAGAACCGCACTGTCGGAAGGTCAGTGCTGAGGTAGCACCGCACTGTCGGAAGATCAGTGCTGAGGGAGCACCGCACTGTCGGAGGATCAGTGCTGAGGGAGTGCCACACTGTCGGAGGGTCAGTGCTGAGGGAGTGCCGCACTGTCAGAGGGTCAGTTCTGAGGGAGCACCGCACTGTCGGAGGGTCAGTGCTAAGGGAACACCGCATTGTCGGAGGGTTAGTGCTGAGGGAGTGCCGCACTGTCGGAGGGTCAGTGCTGAGGGAGCACCGCACTGTCGGAGGGTCAGTGCTGAGGGAGTGCCGCACTGTGGGAGGGTCAGTGCTGACGGAGTGCCGCACTGTCGGAGGGTCAGTTCTGAGGGAGCACCGCACTGTCGAAGGGTCAGTGTTAAGGGAACACCGCATTGTCAGAGGGTTAGTGCTGAGGGAGTGCCGCACTGTCGGAGGGTCAGTGCTGAGGGAGCACCGCACTGTCGGAGGGTCAGTGCTGAGGGAGTGCCGCACTGTGGGAGGGTCAGTGCTGAGGGAGTGCCGCACTGTCGGAGGGTCAGTGCTGAGGGAGCACCGCACTGTCGGAGGGTCAGTGCTGAGGGAGCACCGCATTGTCGGAGGGTCAGTGCTGAGGGAGTGCCGCACTGTCGGAGGGTCAGTTCTGAGGGAGCACCGCACTGTCGGAGGGTCAGTGCTAAGGGAACACCGCATTGTCGGAGGGTTAGTGCTGAGGGAGTGCCGCACTGTCGGAGGGTCAGTGCCGAGGGACAGCTGCACTGTCGGAGGGTCAGTGCTGAGGGAGTGCCGCACTGACAGACGGTCAGTACTGAGGGAGTGGCGCACTGTGGGAGAATCAGTGCTGATGGCGCACTGCAGTGTCGGAGGGTCAGTGCTGAGGGAGTGCCGCACTGTGGGAGGGTGAGTGCTGAAGGAGTGCCGCACTGTCGGAGGGTGAGTGTGAGGGAGTGCCGCACTGTCGGAGGGTGAGTGCTGAAGGAGTGCCGCACTGTCGGAGGGTGAGTGTGAGGGAGTGCCGCACTGTCGGAGGGTCAGTGCTAAGGGAGAGCCGCACTGTCAGAGGGTCAGTGCTGAGGGAGTGCCGCACTGTCGGAGGGTCAGTGCTGAGGGAGCACCGCACTCTGGGAGGGTCAGTGCTGAGGGAGCGCCGGACTCTGGGAGGGTGAGTGTTGAGGGAGTGCCGCACAGTCAGAGGGTCAGTGTTGAGGGAGCGCCGCACTGTCGGAGGGTCAGAGCTGAGGGAGCGCCGCACTGTCGAAGGGTCAGTGCTGAGGGAGCGCCGCACTGTCGGAGGGTCAGTGCTGAGGGAGCACCGCACTGTCGGAGGGTCAGTACTGGGGGAGCACCGCACTGTCGGAAGGTCAGTGCTGAGGGAGCACCGCACTGTCGGAGGGTCAGTGCTGAGGGAGCACCGCACTGTCGGAGGGTCAGTGCTGAGGGAGCACCGCACTGTCGGAGGGTCAGTGCAGAGGGAGCACCGCACTCTGGGAGGGTCAATGCTGAGGGAGCACCGCACTGTCGGAAGGTCAGTGCTGAGGTAGCACCGCACTGTCGGAAGATCAGTGCTGAGGGAGCACCGCACTGTCGGAGGATCAGTGCTGAGGGAGTGCCGCACTGTGGGAGGGTCAGTGCTGAGGGAGTGCCGCGCTGTCAGAGGGTCAGTTCTGAGGGAGCACCGCACTGTCGGAGGGTCAGTGCTAAGGGAACACCGCATTGTCGGAGGGTTAGTGCTGAGGGAGTGCCGCAATGTCGGAGGGTCAGTGCTGAGGGAGCACCGCACTGTCGGAGGGTCAGTGCTGAGGGAGTGCCGCACTGTCGGAGGGTCAGTGCTGAGGGAGGACCGCACTGTCGGAGAGTCAGTACTGAGGGAGTGCCGCGCTGTCGGAGGGTCAGTGCTGAGGGAGCACCGCACTGTCGGAGGGTCAGTGCTAAGGGAACACTGCATTGTCGGAGGGTCAGTGCTGAGGGAGTGCCGCACTGTGGGAGGGTCAGTGCTGAGAGAGCACCGCACTGTCGGAGGGTCAGTGCTAAGGGAACACCGCATTGTCGGAGGGTAAGTGCTGAGGGAGTGCCGCACTGTCGGAGGGTCAGTGCTGAGGGAGAGCTGCACTGCCGGAGGGTCAGTGCTGAGGGAGCACCACACTGTCGGAGGGTCAGTGCTGAGGGAGCACCGCACTGTCGGAGGGTCAGTGCTGAGGGAGCACCGCACTGTCGGAGGGTCAGTGCTGAGGGAGCACCACACTGTCGGAGGGTCAGTGCTGAGGGAGTGCCGCACTGTCGGAGGGTCAGTGCTGAGGGAGCGCCGCACTGTCGGAGGGTCAGGGCTGAGGGAGTGCCGCACTGTCGGAGGGTCAGTGCTGAGGGAGCGCCGCACTGTCGGAGGGTCAGTGCTGAGGGAGCGCCGCACTGTCGGAGGGTCAGTGCTGAGGGAGCACCGCACTGTCGGAGGGTCAGTGCAGAGGGAGCACCGCACTGTCGGAAGTTCAGTGCTGAGGGAGCACCGCACTGTCGGAGGGTCAGTGCTGAGGGAGCACCGCACTGTCGGAGGGTCAGTGCTGAGGGAGCACCGCACTGTCGGAGGGTCAGTGCAGAGGGAGAACCGCACTGTCGGAAGGTCAGTGCTGAGGTAGCACCGCACTGTCGGAAGATCAGTGCTGAGGGAGCACCGCACTGTCGGAGGATCAGTGCTGAGGGAGTGCCACACTGTCGGAGGGTCAGTGCTGAGGGAGTGCCGCACTGTCAGAGGGTCAGTTCTGAGGGAGCACCGCACTGTCGGAGGGTCAGTGCTAAGGGAACACCGCATTGTCGGAGGGTTAGTGCTGAGGGAGTGCCGCACTGTCGGAGGGTCAGTGCTGAGGGAGCACCGCACTGTCGGAGGGTCAGTGCTGAGGGAGTGCCGCACTGTGGGAGGGTCAGTGCTGACGGAGTGCCGCACTGTCGGAGGGTCAGTTCTGAGGGAGCACCGCACTGTCGAAGGGTCAGTGTTCAGGGAACACCGCATTGTCAGAGGGCTAGTGCTGAGGGAGTGCCGCACTGTCGGAGGGTCAGTGCTGAGGGAGCACCGCACTGTCGGAGGGTCAGTGCTGAGGGAGTGCCGCACTGTGGGAGGGTCAGTGCTGAGGGAGTGCCGCACTGTCGGAGGGTCAGTGCTGAGGGAGCACCGCACTGTCGGAGGGTCAGTGCTGAGGGAGCACCGCATTGTCGGAGGGTCAGTGCTGAGGGAGTGCCGCACTGTGGGAGGGTCAGTGCTAAGGGAACACCGCATTGTCGGAGGGTTAGTGCTGAGGGAGTGCCGCACTGTCGGAGGGTCAGTGCCGAGGGACAGCTGCACTGTCGGAGGGTCAGTGCTGAGGGAGTGCCGCACTGACAGACGGTCAGTATTGAGGGAGTGGCGCACTGTGGGAGAATCAGTGCTGATGGCGCACTGCAGTGTCGGAGGGTCAGTGCTGAGGGAGTGCCGCACTGTCGGAGGGTCAGTGCTGAGGGAGTGCCGCACTGTCGGAGGGTCAGTGCTGAAGGAGTGCCGCACTGTCAGAGGGTGAGTGCTGAAGGAGTGCCGCACTGTCGGAGGGTGAGTGTGAGGGAGTGCCGCACTGTCGGAGGGTCAGTGCTAAGGGAGAGCCGCACTGTCAGAGGGTCAGTGCTGAGGGAGTGCCGCACTGTCGGAGGGTCAGTGCTGAGGGAGCACCGCACTCTGGGAGGGTCAGTGCTGAGGGAGCGCCACACTCTGGGAGGGTGAGTGTTGAGGGAGTGCCGCACAGTCAGAGGGTCAGTGTTGAGGGAGCGCCGCACTGTCGGAGGGTCAGAGCTGAGGGAGCGCCGCACTGTCGGAGGGTCAGTGCTGAGGGAGCGCCGCACTGTCGGAGGGTCAGTGCTGAGGGAGCACCGCACTGTCGGAGGGTCAGTACTGAAGGAGCACCGCACTGTCGGAAGGTCAGTGCTGAGGGAGCACCGCACTGTCAAAGGGTCAGTGCTGAGGGAGCACCGCACTGTCGGAGGGTCAGTGCTGAGGGAGCACCGCACTGTCGGAGGGTCAGTGCAGAGGGAGCACCGCACTCTGGGAGGGTCAATGCTGAGGGAGCACAGCACTGTCGGAAGGTCAGTGCTGAGGTAGCACCGCACTGTCGGAAGATCAGTGCTGAGGGAGCACCGCACTGTCGGAGGATCAGTGCTGAGGGAGTGCCGCACTGTGGGAGGGTCAGTGCTGAGGGAGTGCCGCACTGTCAGAGGGTCAGTTCTGAGGGAGCACCGCACTGTCGGAGGGTCAGTGCTAAGGGAACACCGCATTGTCGGAGGGTTAGTGCTGAGGGAGTGCCGCAATGTCGGAGGGTCAGTGCTGAGGGAGCACCGCACTGTCGGAGGGTCAGTGCTGAGGGAGTGCCGCACTGTGGGAGGGTCAGTGCTGAGGGAGTGCCGGACTGTCGGAGGGTCAGTTCTGAGGGAGCACCGCACTGTCGGAGGGTCAGTGCTAAGGGAACACCGCATTGTCAGAGGGTTAGTGCTGAGGGAGTGCCGCACTGTCGGAGGGTCAGTGCTGAGGGAGGACCGCACTGTCGGAGAGTCAGTACTGAGGGAGTGCCGCGCTGTCGGAGGGTCAGTGCTGAGGGAGCACCGCACTGTCGGAGGGTCAGTGCTAAGGGAACACCGCATTGTCGGAGGGTCAGTGCTGAGGGAGTGCCGCACTGTGGGAGGGTCAGTGCTGAGAGAGCACCGCACTGTCGGAGGGTCAGTGCTAAGGGAACACCGCATTGTCGGAGGGTAAGTGCTGAGGGAGTGCCGCACTGTCGGAGGGTCAGTGCTGAGGGAGAGCTGCACTGCCGGAGGGTCAGTGCTGAGGGAGTGCCGCACTGACAGACGGTCAGTACTGAGGGAGTGCCGCACTGTCGGAGGGTGAGTGCTGAAGGAGTGCCGCACTGTCGGAGGGTGAGTGCTGAGGGAGTGCCGCACTGTCGGAGGGTCAGTGCTGAGGGAGTGCCACACTGTCAGAGGGTCAGTGCTGAGGGAGTGCCGCACTGTCAGAGGGTCAGTGCTGAGGGAGCATCGCACTCTGGGAGGGTCAGTGCTGAGGGAGTGCCGCACAGTCAGAGGGTCAGTGCTGAGGGAGTGCCGCACTGATGGAAGGTATGCTGAGGGAGTGCAGCACTGTCGGAGGGTCAGTGCTGAGGGAGTGCCGCACTGTCGGTGGGTCAGTGCTGAGGGAGTGCCGCACCTATGGAAGGTATGCTGAGGGAGTGCAGCACTGTCGGAGGGTCAGTGCTGAGGGAGTGCCGCACTGTCGGAGGGTCAGTGCTGAGGGAGTGCCGCACGGACAGACGGTCAGTAATGAGGGAGTGCCGCACTGTCGGAGGGTGAGTGCTGAAGGAGTGCCGCACTGTCGGAGGGTGAGTGCTGAGGGAGTGCCGCACTGTCGGAGGGTCAGTGCTGAGGGAGTGCCGCACTGTCAGAGGGTCAGTGCTGAGGGAGTGCCGCACTGTCAGAGGGTCAGTGCTGAGGGAGCATCGCACTCTGGGAGGGTCAGTGCTGAGGGAGTGCCGCACATTCAGAGGGTCAGTGCTGAGGGAGTGCCGCACTGATGGAAGGTATGCTGAGGGAGTGCAGCACTGTCGGAGGGTCAGTGCTGAGGGCGTGCCGCACTGTCGGTGGGTCAATGCTGGGGGAGTGCCGGACTGTCGGAGGGTCAATGCTGAGGGAGTGCCGCACTGTCGGAGGGCCAGTGCTGAGGGAGTTCTGCACTGTGGGAGGGTCAGTGCTGAGGAAGTGCCGCACTGTCCGAGGGTCAGTGCCGAGGGAGTGCCGCACTGTCGGAGGGACAGTGGTGAGGGAGTGTTGCGCTAATGGAGGGTCAGTACTTAGGGAGTGCAGCACTGTCGGAGGGTCAGTGCTGAGGGAGTGCCGCACTGTCGGAGGGTCAGTGCTGAGGGAGAGCCGCACTGTCGGACGGTCAGTACTGAGGGAGTGCCGCACTGTCGGAGGGTCAGTTCTGAGGGAGCACCGCACTGTCGGAGGGTCAGTGCTGAGGGAGTGCCGCACTGTCGGAGGGTCAGTTCTGAGGGAGCACCGCACTGTCGGAGGGTCAGTGCTGAGGGAGTGCCGCACTGTCGGAGGGTCAGTGCTGAGGGAGTGCCGCACTGTCGGAGGGTCAGTGCTGAGGGAGCGCCGCACTGTCGGAGGGTCAGTGCTGAGGGAGTGCCGCACTGTCGGGGGGTCAGTGCTGAGGGAGTGCCGCACTGTCGGAGGGTCAGTGCTGAGGGAGTGCCGCACTGATGGAAGGTATGCTGAGGGAGTGCAGCACTGTCGGAGGGTCAGTGCTGAGGGAGTGCTGCACTGTCGGAGGGTCAGTGCTGAGGGAGTGCCGCACTGTCGGAGGGTCAGTGGTGAGGGAGTGTTGCGCTAATGGAGGGTCAGTACTGAGGGAGTGCAGCACTATCGGAGGGTCAGTGCTGAGGGAGTGCCGCACTGTCGGAGGGTCAGTGCTGAGGGAGAGCCGCACTGTCGGACGGTCAGTACTGAGGGAGTGCCGCACGGTCGGAGGGTCAGTGCTGAGGGAGTGCCGCACTGTCGGAGGGTCAGTACTGAGGGAGTGCCGCACTGTCGGAGGGTCAATGCTGGGGGAGTGCCGGACTGTCGGAGGGTCAATGCTGAGGGAGTGCCGCACTGTCGGAGGGCCAGTGCTGAGGGAGTTCTGCACTGTGGGAGGGTCAGTGCTGAGGGAGTGCCGCACTCTTTGAGGGTCAGGGCTGAGGGAGTGCCGCACTGTCGGAGAGTCAGTGCTGAGGGAGCACCGCACTGTCGGAGGGTCAGTGCTGAGGGAGTGCCGCACTGTGGGAGGGTCAGTGCTGACGGAGTGCCGCACTGTCGGAGGGTCAGTTCTGAGGGAGCACCGCATTGTCGGAGGGTCAGTGCTGAGGGAGTGCCGCACTGTGGGAGGGTCAGTGCTGAGGGAGTGCCGCACTGTCGGAGGGTCAGTTCTGAGGGAGCACCGCACTGTCGGAGGGTCAGTGCTAAGGGAACACCGCATTGTCGGAGGGTTAGTGCTGAGGGAGTGCCGCACTGTCGGAGGGTCAGTTCTGAGGGAGAGCTGCACTGTCGGAGGGTCAGTGCTGAGGGAGTGCCGCACTGACAGACGGTCAGTGCTGAGGGAGTGCCGCACTGTCGGAGGGTGGGTGCTGAAGGAGTGCCGCACTGTCGGAGGGTCAGTGCTGAGGGAGTGCCGCACTGTCGGAGGGTCAGTGCTGAGGGAGTGCCGCACTGTCGGAGGGTCAGTGCTGAGGGAGTGCCGCACTATCGGAGGGTCAGTGCTGAGGGAGCACCGCACTGTCGGAGGGTCAGGGCGGATGGAGCGCCGCACTGTTGGAGGGTCAGCGTTGAGGGAGCACCGCACTGTCAGAGGGTCAGTGCTGAGGGAGTGCCGCACTGATGGAAGGTATGCTGAGGGAGTGCAGCACTGTCGGAGGGTCAGTGCTGAGGGAGTGCCGCACTGTCGGAGGGTGAGTGCTGAGGGAGTGCCGCACTGTCGGAGGGTCAGTGCTGAGGGAGAGCCGCACTGTCGGACGGTCAGTACTGAGGGAGTGCCGCACTGTCGGAGGGTCAGTTCTGAGGGAGCACCGCACTGTCGGAGGGTCAGTGCTGAGGGAGTGCCGCACTGTCGGAGGGTCAGTGCTGAGGGAGTGCCGCACTGTCGGAGGGTCAGTTCTGAGGGAGCACCGCACTGTCGGAGGGTCAGTGCTGAGGGAGTGCCGCACTGTCGGAGGGTCAGTGCTGAGGGAGTGCCGCACTGTCGGAGGGTCAGTGCTGAGGGAGAGCCGCACTGTCGGACGGTCAGTACTGAGGGAGTGCCGCACTGTCGGAGGGTCAATGCTGGGGGAGTGCCGGACTGTCGGAGGGTCAATGCTGAGGGAGTGCCGCACTGTCGGAGGGCCAGTGCTGAGGGAGTTCTGCACTGTGGGAGGGTCAGTGCTGAGGAAGTGCCGCACTGTCCGAGGGTCAGTGCCGAGGGAGTGCCGCACTGTCGGAGGGACAGTGGTGAGGGAGTGTTGCGCTAATGGAGGGTCAGTACTTAGGGAGTGCAGCACTGTCGGAGGGTCAGTGCTGAGGGAGTGCCGCACTGTCGGAGGATCAGTGCTGAGGGAGTGCCGCACTGTGGGAGGGTCAGTGCTGAGGGAGTGCCGCACTGTCGGAGGGTCAGTTCTGAGGGAGCACCGCACTGTCGGAGGGTCAGTGCTAAGGGAACACCGCATTGTCGGAGGGTTAGTGCTGAGGGAGTGCCGCAATGTCGGAGGGTCAGTGCTGAGGGAGTGCCGCACTGTGGGAGGGTCAGTGCTGAGGGAGTGCCGCACTGTCGGAGGGTCAGTGCTGAGGGAGTGCCAGACTGTCGGAGGGTCAGTGCTGAGGGAGTGCCGCACTGTCGGAGGGTCAGTGCTGATGGAGTGCCGCACTGTCGGAGGGTCAGTGCTGAGGGAGTGCCGCACTGATGGAAGGTATGCTGAGGGAGTGCAGCACTGTCGGAGGGTCAGTGCTGAGGGAGTGCTGCACTGTCGGAGGGTCAGTGCTGAGGGAGTGCCGCACTGTGGGAGGGTCAGTGCTGAGGGAGTGCCGCACTATCGGAGGGTCAGTTCTGAGGGAGCACCGCACTGTCGGAGAGTCAGTGGTGAGGGAGTGTTGCGCTAATGGAGGGTCAGTACTGAGAGAGTACAGCACTATCGGAGGGTCAGTGCTGAGGGAGTGCCGCACTGTCGGAGGGTCAGTGCTGAGGGAGAGCCGCACTGTCGGACGGTCAGTACTGAGGGAGTGCCGCACGGTCGGAGGGTCAGTTCTGAGGGAGCACCGCACTGTCGGAGGGTCAGTGCTGAGGGAGTGCCGCACTGTCGGAGGGTCAGTTCTGAGGGAGTGCTGCACTGTCGGAGGGTCAGTGCTGAGGGAGTGCCGCACTGACAGACGGTCAGTACTGAGGGAGTGCCGCACTGTCGGAGGGTGAGTGCTGAAGGAGTGCCGCACTGTCGGAGGGTGAGTGCTGAGGGAGTGCCGCACTGTCGGAGGGTCAGTGCTGAGGGAGTGCCGCACTGTCAGAGGGTCAGTGCTGAGGGAGTGCCGCACTGTCAGAGGGTCAGTGCTGAGGGAGCATCGCACTCTGGGAGAGTCATTGCTGAGGGAGCACCGCACTCTGGGAGGGTCAGTGCTGAGGGAGTGGACACTGTCAGAGGGTCAGTGCTGAGGGAGCACCGCACTCTGGAAGGGTCAGTGCTGAGGGAGCGCCGCACTCTGGGAGGATCAGTGCTGAGGGAGTGCGACACAGTCAGAGGGTCAGCGCTGAGGGAGCGCCGCACAGTGGGAGGGTCAGTGCTGAGGGAGCACCGCACTGTCGGAGGGTCAGTGCTGAGGGAGCACCACACTGTCGGAGGGTCAGTGCTGAGGGAGCACCGCACTGTCGGAGGGTCAGTGCTGAGGGAGCACCGCACTGTCGGAGGGTCAGTGCTGAGGGAGCACCACACTGTCGGAGGGTCAGTGCTGAGGGAGTGCCGCACTGTCGGAGGGTCAGTGCTGAGGGAGCGCCGCACTGTCGGAGGGTCAGGGCTGAGGGAGTGCCGCACTGTCGGAGGGTCAGTGCTGAGGGAGCGCCGCACTGTCGGAGGGTCAGTGCTGAGGGAGCGCCGCACTGTCGGAGGGTCAGTGCTGAGGGAGCACCGCACTGTCGGAGGGTCAGTGCAGAGGGAGCACCGCACTGTCGGAAGGTCAGTGCTGAGGGAGCACCGCACTGTCGGAGGGTCAGTGCTGAGGGAGCACCGCACTCTGGGAGGGTCAGTGCTGAGGGAGCACCGCACTGTCGGAGGGTCAGTGCAGAGGGAGAACCGCACTGTCGGAAGGTCAGTGCTGAGGTAGCACCGCACTGTCGGAAGATCAGTGCTGAGGGAGCACCGCACTGTCGGAGGATCAGTGCTGAGGGAGTGCCACACTGTCGGAGGGTCAGTGCTGAGGGAGTGCCGCACTGTCAGAGGGTCAGTTCTGAGGGAGCACCGCACTGTCGGAGGGTCAGTGCTAAGGGAACACCGCATTGTCGGAGGGTTAGTGCTGAGGGAGTGCCGCACTGTCGGAGGGTCAGTGCTGAGGGAGCACCGCACTGTCGGAGGGTCAGTGCTGAGGGAGTGCCGCACTGTGGGAGGGTCAGTGCTGTCGGAGTGCCGCACTGTCGGAGGGTCAGTTCTGAGGGAGCACCGCACTGTCGAAGGGTCAGTGTTAAGGGAACACCGCATTGTCAGAGGGTTAGTGCTGAGGGAGTGCCGCACTGTCGGAGGGTCAGTGCTGAGGGAGCACCGCACTGTCGGAGGGTCAGTGCTGAGGGAGTGCCGCACTGTGGGAGGGTCAGTGCTGAGGGAGTGCCGCACTGTCGGAGGGTCAGTGCTGAGGGAGCACCGCACTGTCGGAGGGTCAGTGCTGAGGGAGCACCGCATTGTCGGAGGGTCAGTGCTGAGGGAGTGCCGCACTGTGGGAGGGTCAGTGCTAAGGGAACACCGCATTGTCGGAGGGTTAGTGCTGAGGGAGTGCCGCACTGTCGGAGGGTCAGTGCCGAGGGACAGCTGCACTGTCGGAGGGTCAGTGCTGAGGGAGTGCCGCACTGTCGGAGGGTCAGTGCTGAGGGAGCGCCGCACTGTCGGAGGGTCAGGGCTGAGGGAGTGCCGCACTGTCGGAGGGTCAGTGCTGAGGGAGCGCCGCACTGTCGGAGGGTCAGTGCTGAGGGAGCGCCGCACTGTCGGAGGGTCAGTGCTGAGGGAGCACCGCACTGTCGGAGGGTCAGTGCAGAGGGAGCACCGCACTGTCGGAAGGTCAGTGCTGAGGGAGCACCGCACTGTCGGAGGGTCAGTGCTGAGGGAGCACCGCACTCTGGGAGGGTCAGTGCTGAGGGAGCACCGCACTGTCGGAGGGTCAGTGCAGAGGGAGAACCGCACTGTCGGAAGGTCAGTGCTGAGGTAGCACCGCACTGTCGGAAGATCAGTGCTGAGGGAGCACCGCACTGTCGGAGGATCAGTGCTGAGGGAGTGCCACACTGTCGGAGGGTCAGTGCTGAGGGAGTGCCGCACTGTCAGAGGGTCAGTTCTGAGGGAGCACCGCACTGTCGGAGGGTCAGTGCTAAGGGAACACCGCATTGTCGGAGGGTTAGTGCTGAGGGAGTGCCGCACTGTCGGAGGGTCAGTGCTGAGGGAGCACCGCACTGTCGGAGGGTCAGTGCTGAGGGAGTGCCGCACTGTGGGAGGGTCAGTGCTGTCGGAGTGCCGCACTGTCGGAGGGTCAGTTCTGAGGGAGCACCGCACTGTCGAAGGGTCAGTGTTAAGGGAACACCGCATTGTCAGAGGGTTAGTGCTGAGGGAGTGCCGCACTGTCGGAGGGTCAGTGCTGAGGGAGTGCCGCACTGTGGGAGGGTCAGTGCTGAGGGAGTGCCGCACTGTCGGAGGGTCAGTGCTGAGGGAGCACCGCACTGTCGGAGGGTCAGTGCTGAGGGAGCACCGCATTGTCGGAGGGTCAGTGCTGAGGGAGTGCCGCACTGTGGGAGGGTCAGTGCTAAGGGAACACCGCATTGTCGGAGGGTTAGTGCTGAGGGAGTGCCGCACTGTCGGAGGGTCAGTGCCGAGGGACAGCTGCACTGTCGGAGGGTCAGTGCTGAGGGAGTGCCGCACTGACAGACGGTCAGTACTGAGGGAGTGGCGCACTGTGGGAGAATCAGTGCTGATGGCGCACTGCAGTGTCGGAGGGTCAGTGCTGAGGGAGTGCCGCACTGTCGGAGGGTCAGTGCTGAGGGAGTGCCGCACTGTCGGAGGGTGAGTGCTGAAGGAGTGCCGCACTGTCGGAGGGTGAGTGTGAGGGAGTGCCGCACTGTCGGAGGGTCAGTGCTAAGGGAGAGCCGCACTGTCAGAGGGTCAGTGCTGAGGGAGTGCCGCACTGTCGGAGGGTCAGTGCTGAGGGAGCACCGCACTCTGGGAGGGTCAGTGCTGAGGGAGCGCCGCACTCTGGGAGGGTGAGTGTTGAGGGAGTGCCGCACAGTCAGAGGGTCAGTGTTGAGGGAGCGCCGCACTGTCGGAGGGTCAGAGCTGAGGGAGCGCCGCACTGTCGGAGGGTCAGTGCTGAGGGAGCGCCGCACTGTCGGAGGGTCAGTGCTGAGGGAGCACCGCACTGTCGGAGGGTCAGTACTGAGGGAGCACCGCACTGTCGGAAGGTCAGTGCTGAGGGAGCACCGCACTGTCGGAGGGTCAGTGCTGAGGGAGCACCGCACTGTGGGAGGGTCAGTGCTGAGAGAGCACCGCACTGTCGGAGGGTCAGTGCTAAGGGAACACCGCATTGTCGGAGGGTAAGTGCTGAGGGAGTGCCGCACTGTCGGAGGGTCAGTGCTGAGGGAGAGCTGCACTGCCGGAGGATCAGTGCTGAGGGAGTGCCACACTGTCGGAGGATCAGTGCTGAGGGAGTGCCGCACTGTGGGAGGGTCAGTGCTGAGGGAGTGCCGCACTGTCAGAGGGTCAGTTCTGAGGGAGCACCGCACTGTCGGAGGGTCAGTGCTAAGGGAACACCGCATTGTCGGAGGGTTAGTGCTGAGGGAGTGCCGCAATGTCGGAGGGTCAGTGCTGAGGGAGTGCCGCACTGTCGGAGGGTGAGTGCTGAAGGAGTGCCGCACTGTCGGAGGGTGAGTGTGAGGGAGTGCCGCACTGTCGGAGGGTCAGTGCTAAGGGAGAGCCGCACTGTCAGAGGGTCAGTGCTGAGGGAGTGCCGCACTGTCGGAGGGTCAGTGCTGAGGGAGCACCGCACTCTGGGAGGGTCAGTGCTGAGGGAGCGCCGCACTCTGGGAGGGTGAGTGTTGAGGGAGTGCCGCACAGTCAGAGGGTCAGTGTTGAGGGAGCGCCGCACTGTCGGAGGGTCAGAGCTGAGGGAGCGCCGCACTGTCGGAGGGTCAGTGCTGAGGGAGCGCCGCACTGTCGGAGGGTCAGTGCTGAGGGAGCACCGCACTGTCGGAGGGTCAGTACTGAGGGAGCACCGCACTGTCGGAAGGTCAGTGCTGAGGGAGCACCGCACTGTCGGAGGGTCAGTGCTGAGGGAGCACCGCACTGTGGGAGGGTCAGTGCTGAGAGAGCACCGCACTGTCGGAGGGTCAGTGCTAAGGGAACACCGCATTGTCGGAGGGTAAGTGCTGAGGGAGTGCCGCACTGTCGGAGGGTCAGTGCTGAGGGAGAGCTGCACTGCCGGAGGATCAGTGCTGAGGGAGTGCCACACTGTCGGAGGATCAGTGCTGAGGGAGTGCCGCACTGTGGGAGGGTCAGTGCTGAGGGAGTGCCGCACTGTCAGAGGGTCAGTTCTGAGGGAGCACCGCACTGTCGGAGGGTCAGTGCTAAGGGAACACCGCATTGTCGGAGGGTTAGTGCTGAGGGAGTGCCGCAATGTCGGAGGGTCAGTGCTGAGGGAGCACCGCACTGTCGGAGGGTCAGTGCTGAGGGAGTGCCGCACTGTGGGAGGGTCAGTGCTGAGGGAGTGCCGGACTGTCGGAGGGTCAGTTCTGAGGGAGCACCGCACTGTCGGAGGGTCAGTGCTAAGGGAACACCGCATTGTCAGAGGGTTAGTGCTGAGGGAGTGCCGCACTGTCGGAGGGTCAGTGCTGAGGGAGGACCGCACTGTCGGAGAGTCAGTACTGAGGGAGTGCCGCGCTGTCGGAGGGTCAGTGCTGAGGGAGCACCGCACTATCGGAGGGTCAGTGCTAAGGGAACACCGCATTGTCGGAGGGTCAGTGCTGAGGGAGTGCCGCACTGTGGGAGGGTCAGTGCTGAGAGAGCACCGCACTGTCGGAGGGTCAGTGCTAAGGGAACACCGCATTGTCGGAGGGTAAGTGCTGAGGGAGTGCCGCACTGTCGGAGGGTCAGTGCTGAGGGAGAGCTGCACTGCCGGAGGGTCAGTGCTGAGGGAGTGCCGCACTGACAGACGGTCAGTACTGAGGGAGTGCCGCACTGTCGGAGGGTGAGTGCTGAAGGAGTGCCGCACTGTCGGAGGGTGAGTGCTGAGGGAGTGCCGCACTGTCGGAGGGTCAGTGCTGAGGGAGTGCCGCACTGTCAGAGGGTCAGTGCTGAGGGAGTGCCGCACTGTCAGAGGGTCAGTGCTGAGGGAGCATCGCACTCTGGGAGGGTCAGTGCTGAGGGAGTGCCGCACAGTCAGAGGGTCAGTGCTGAGGGAGTGCCGCACTGATGGAAGGTATGCTGAGGGAGTGCAGCACTGTCGGAGGGTCAGTGCTGAGGGAGTGCCGCACTGTCGGTGGGTCAGTGCTGAGGGAGTGCCGCACCTATGGAAGGTATGCTGAGGGAGTGCAGCACTGTCGGAGGGTCAGTGCTGAGGGAGTGCCGCACTGTCGGAGGGTCAGTGCTGAGGGAGTGCCGCACTGTCGGAGGGTCAGTGCTGAGGGAGTGCCGCACTGTCGGAGGGTCAGTGCTGAGGAAGTGCCGCACTGTCCGAGGGTCAGTGCCGAGGGAGTGCCGCACTGTCGGAGGGACAGTGGTGAGGGAGTGTTGCGCTAATGGAGGGTCAGTACTTAGGGAGTGCAGCACTGTCGGAGGGTCAGTGCTGAGGGAGTGCCGCACTGTCGGAGGGTCAGTGCTGAGGGAGAGCCGCACTGTCGGACGGTCAGTACTGAGGGAGTGCCGCACTGTGGGAGGGTCAGTTCTGAGGGAGCACCGCACTGTCGGAGGGTCAGTGCTGAGGGAGTGCCGCACTGTCGGAGGGTCAGTTCTGAGGGAGCACCGCACTGTCGGAGGGTCAGTGCTGAGGGAGTGCCGCACTGTCGGAGGGTCAGTGCTGAGGGAGTGCCGCACTGTCGGAGGGTCAGTGCTGAGGGAGCGCCGCACTGACGGAGGGTCAGTGCTGAGGGAGTGCCGCACTGTCGGAGGGTCAGTGCTGAGGGAGTGCCGCACTGTCGGAGGGTCAGTGCTGAGGGAGTACCGCACTGATGGAAGGTATGCTGAGGGAGTGCAGCACTGTCGGAGGGTCAGTGCTGAGGGAGTGCTGCACTGTCGGAGGGTCAGTGCTGAGGGAGTGCCGCACTGTCGGAGGGTCAGTGGTGAGGGAGTGTTGCGCTAATGGAGGGTCAGTACTGAGGGAGTGCAGCACTATCGGAGGGTCAGTGCTGAGGGAGTGCCGCACTGTCGGAGGGTCAGTGCTGAGGGAGAGCCGCACTGTCGGACGGTCAGTACTGAGGGAGTGCCGCACGGTCGGAGGGTCAGTGCTGAGGGAGTGCCGCACTGTCGGAGGGTCAGTACTGAGGGAGTGCCGCACTGTCGGAGGGTCAATGCTGGGGGAGTGCCGGACTGTCGGAGGGTCAATGCTGAGGGAGTGCCGCACTGTCGGAGGGCCAGTGCTGAGGGAGTTCTGCACTGTGGGAGGGTCAGTGCTGAGGGAGTGCCGCACTCTTTGAGGGTGAGGGCTGAGGGAGTGCCGCACTGTCGGAGAGTCAGTGCTGAGGGAGCACCGCACTGTCGGAGGGTCAGTGCTGAGGGAGTGCCGCACTGTGGGAGGGTCAGTGCTGACGGAGTGCCGCACTGTCGGAGGGTCAGTTCTGAGGGAGCACCGCATTGTCGGAGGGTCAGTGCTGAGTGAGTGCCGCACTGTGGGAGGGTCAGTGCAGAGGGAGTGCCGCACTGTCGGAGGGTCAGTTCTGAGGGAGCACCGCACTGTCGGAGGGTCAGTGCTAAGGGAACACCGCATTGTCGGAGGGTTAGTGCTGAGGGAGTGCCGCACTGTCGGAGGGTCAGTTCTGAGGGAGAGCTGCACTGTCGGAGGGTCAGTGCTGAGGGAGTGCCGCACTGACAGACGGTCAGTGCTGAGGGAGTGCCGCACTGTCGGACGGTGAGTGCTGAAGGAGTGCCGCACTGTCGGAGGGTCAGTGCTGAGGGAGTGCCGCACTGTCGGAGGGTCAGTGCTGAGGGAGTGCCGCACTGTCGGAGGGTCAGTGCTGAGGGAGTGCCGCACTATCGGAGGGTCAGTGCTGAGGGAGCACCGCACTGTCGGAGGGTCAGGGCGGATGGAGCGCCGCACTGTTGGAGGGTCAGCGTTGAGGGAGCACCGCACTGTCAGAGGGTCAGTGCTGAGGGAGTGCCGCACTGATGGAAGGTATGCTGAGGGAGTGCAGCACTGTCGGAGGGTCAGTGCTGAGGGAGTGCCGCACTGTCGGAGGGTCAGTGCTGAGGGAGTGCCGCACTGTCGGAGGGTGAGTGCTGAGGGAGTGCCGCACTGTCGGAGGGTCAGTGCTGAGGGAGAGCCGCACTGTCGGACGGTCAGTACTGAGGGAGTGCCGCACTGTCGGAGGGTCAGTTCTGAGGGAGCACCGCACTGTCGGAGGGTCAGTGCTGAGGGAGTGCCGCACTGTCGGAGGGTCAGTGCTGAGGGAGTGCCGCACTGTCGGAGGGTCAGTGCTGAGGGAGTGCCGCACTGTCGGAGGGTCAGTGCTGAGGGAGAGCCGCACTGTCGGACGGTCAGTACTGAGGGAGTGCCGCACTGTCGGAGGGTCAATGCTGGGGGAGTGCCGGACTTTCGGAGGGTCAATGCTGAGGGAGTGCCGCACTGTCGGAGGGCCAGTGCTGAGGGAGTTCTGCACTGTGGGAGGGTCAGTGCTGAGGAAGTGCCGCACTGTCCGAGGGTCAGTGCCGAGGGAGTGCCGCACTGTCGGAGGGACAGTGGTGAGGGAGTGTTGCGCTAATGGAGGGTCAGTACTTAGGGAGTGCAGCACTGTCGGAGGGTCAGTGCTGAGGGAGTGCCGCACTGTCGGAGGATCAGTGCTGAGGGAGTGCCGCACTGTGGGAGGGTCAGTGCTGAGGGAGTGCCGCACTGTCGGAGGGTCAGTTCTGAGGGAGCACCGCACTGTCGGAGGGTCAGTGCTAAGGGAACACCGCATTGTCGGAGGGTTAGTGCTGAGGGAGTGCCGCAATGTCGGAGGGTCAGTGCTGAGGGAGCACCGCACTGTCGGAGGGTCAGTGCTGAGGGAGTGCCGCACTGTCGGAGGGTCAGTGCTGAGGGAGTGCCGGACTGTCGGAGGGTCAGTGCTGAGGGAGTGCCGCACTGTCGGAGGGTCAGTGCTGATGGAGTGCCGCACTGTCGGAGGGTCAGTGCTGAGGGAGTGCCGCACTGATGGAAGGTATGCTGAGGGAGTGCCGCACTGTCGGAGGGTCAGTGCTGAGGGAGTGCTGCACTGTCGGAGGGTCAGTGCTGAGGGAGTGCCGCACTGTGGGAGGGTCAGTGCTGAGGGAGTGCCGCACTATCGGAGGGTCAGTTCTGAGGGAGCACCGCACTGTCGGAGGGTCAGTGGTGAGGGAGTGTTGCGCTAATGGAGGGTCAGTACTGAGGGAGTTCAGCACTATCGGAGGGTCAGTGCTGAGGGAGTGCCGCACTGTCGGAGGGTCAGTGCTGAGGGAGAGCCGCACTGTCGGACGGTCAGTACTGAGGGAGTGCCGCACGGTCGGAGGGTCAGTTCTGAGGGAGCACCGCACTGTCGGAGGGTCAGTGCTGAGGGAGTGCCGCACTGTCGGAGGGTCAGTTCTGAGGGAGTGCTGCACTGTCGGAGGGTCAGTACTGAGGGAGTGCCGCACTGACAGACGGTCAGTACTGAGGGAGTGCCGCACTGTCGGAGGGTGAGTGCTGAAGGAGTGCCGCACTGTCGGAGGGTGAGTGCTGAGGGAGTGCCGCACTGTCGGAGGGTCAGTGCTGAGGGAGTGCCGCACTGTCAGAGGGTCAGTGCTGAGGGAGCATCGCACTCTGGGAGGGTCAGTGCTGAGGGAGTGCCGCACAGTCAGAGGGTCAGTGCTGAGGGAGTGCCGCACTGATGGAAGGTATGCTGAGGGAGTGCAGCACTGTCGGAGGGTCAGTGCTGAGGGAGTGCCGCACTGTCGGTGGGTCAGTGCTGAGGGAGTGCCGCACCTATGGAAGGTATGCTGAGGGAGTGCAGCACTGTCGGAGGGTCAGTGCTGAGGGAGTGCCGCACTGTCGGAGGGTCAGTGCTGAGGGAGTGCCGCACGGACAGACGGTCAGTACTGAGGGAGTGCCGCACTGTCGGAGGGTGAGTGCTGAAGGAGTGCCGCACTGTCGGAGGGTGAGTGCTGAGGGAGTGCCGCACTGTCGGAGGGTCAGTGCTGAGGGAGTGCCGCACTGTCAGAGGGTCAGTGCTGAGGGAGTGCCGCACTGTCAGAGGGTCAGTGCTGAGGGAGCATCGCACTCTGGGAGGGTCAGTGCTGAGGGAGTGCCGCACAGTCAGAGGGTCAGTGCTGAGGGAGTGCCGCACTGATGGAAGGTATGCTGAGGGAGTGCAGCACTGTCGGAGGGTCAGTGCTGAGGGAGTGCCGCACTGTCGGTGGGTCAGTGCTGAGGGAGTGCCGCACCTATGGAAGGTATGCTGAGGGAGTGCAGCACTGTCGGAGGGTCAGTGCTGAGGGAGTGCCGCACTGTCGGAGGGTCAGTGCTGAGGGAGTGCCGCACTGTCGGAGGGTCAGTGCTGAGGGAGTGCCGCACTGTCGGAGGGTCAGTGCTGAGGAAGTGCCGCACTGTCCGAGGGTCAGTGCCGAGGGAGTGCCGCACTGTCGGAGGGTCAGTTCTGAGGGAGTGTTGCGCTAATGGAGGGTCAGTACTTAGGGAGTGCAGCACTGTCGGAGGTTCAGTGCTGAGGGAGTGCCGCACTGTCGGAGGGTCAGTGCTGAGGGAGAGCCGCAATGTCGGACGGTCAGTACTGAGGGAGTGCCGCACTGTCGGAGGGTCAGTTCTGAGGGAGCACCGCACTGTCGGAGGGTCAGTGCTGAGGGAGTGCCGCACTGTCGGAGGGTCAGTTCTGAGGGAGCACCGCACTGTCGGAGGGTCAGTGCTGAGGGAGTGCTGCACTGTCGGAGGGTCAGTGCTGAGGGAGTGCCGCACTGTCGGAGGGTCAGTGCTGAGGGAGCGCCGCACTGTCGGAGGGTCAGTGCTGAGGGAGTGCCGCACTGTCGGAGGGTCAGTGCTGAGGGAGTGCCGCACTGTCGGAGGGTCAGTGCTGAGGGAGTGCCGCACTGATGGAAGGTATGCTGAGGGAGTACAGCACTGTCGGAGGGTCAGTGCTGAGGGAGTGCTGCACTGTCGGAGGGTCAGTGCTGAGGGAGTGCCGCACTGTCGGAGGGTCAGTGGTGAGGGAGTGTTGCGCTAATGGAGGGTCAGTACTGAGGGAGTGCAGCACTATCGGAGGGTCAGTGCTGAGGGAGTGCCGCACTGTCGGAGGGTCAGTGCTGAGGGAGAGCCGCACTGTCGGACGGTCAGTACTGAGGGAGTGCCGCACGGTCGGAGGGTCAGTTCTGAGGGAGCACCGCACTGTCAGAGGGTCAGTGCTGAGGGAGTGCCGCACTGTCGGAGGGTCAGTACTGAGGGAGTGCCGCACTGTCGGAGGGTCAATGCTGGGGGAGTGCCGGACTGTCGGAGGGTCAATGATGAGGGAGTGCCGCACTGTCGGAGGGCCAGTGCTGAGGGAGCACCGCACTGTCGGAGGGTCAGTGCTGAGGGAGTGCCGCACTGTGGGAGGGTCAGTGCTGACGGAGTGCCGCACTGTCGGAGGGTCAGTTCTGAGGGAGCACCGCACTGTCGGAGGGTCAGTTCTGAGGGAGCACCGCACTGTCGGAGGGTCAGTGCTGAGGGAGTGCCGCACTGTCGGAGGGTCAGTTCTGAGGGAGCACCGCACTGTGGGAGGGTCAGTGCTGACGGAGTGCCGCACTGTCGGAGGGTCAGTTCTGAGGGAGCACCGCACTGTCGGAGGGTCAGTGCTAAGGGAACACCGCATTGTCGGAGGGTTAGTGCTGAGGGAGTGCCGCACTGTCGGAGGGTCAGTGCTGAGGGAGCACCGCACTGTCGGAGGGTCAGTGCTGAGGGAGTGCCGCACAGTCAGAGGGTCAGTGCTGAGGGAGTGCCGCACTGATGGAAGGTATGCTGAGGGAGTGCAGCACTGTCGGAGGGTCAGTGCTGAGAGAGTGCCGCACCTATGGAAGGTATGCTGAGGGAGTGCAGCACTGTCGGAGGGTCAGTGCTGAGGGAGTGCCGCACTGTCGGATGGTCAGTGCTGAGGGAGTGCCGCACGGACAGACGGTCAGTACTGAGGGAGTGCCGCACTGTGGGAGGGTGAGTGCTGAAGGAGTGCCGCACTGTCGGAGGGTGAGTGCTGAGGGAGTGCCGCACTGTCGGAGGGTCAGTGCTGAGGGAGTGCCGCACTGTCAGAGGGTCAGTGCTGAGGGAGTGCCGCACTGTCAGAGGGTCAGTGCTGAGGGAGCATCGCACTCTGGGAGGGTCAGTGCTGAGGGAGTGCCGCACAGTCAGAGGGTCAGTGCTGAGGGAGTGCCGCACTGATGGAAGGTATGCTGAGGGAGTGCAGCACTGTCGGAGGGTCAGTGCTGAGGGAGTGCCGCACTGTCGGTGGGTCAGTGCTGAGGGAGTGCCGCACCTATGGAAGGTATGCTGAGGGAGTGCAGCACTGTCGGAGGGTCAGTGCTGAGGGAGTGCCGCACTGTCGGAGGGTCAGTGCTGAGGGAGTGCCGCACGGACAGACGGTCAGTACTGAGGGAGTGCCGCACTGTCGGAGGGTGAGTGCTGAAGGAGTGCCGCACTGTCGGAGGGTGAGTGCTGAGGGAGTGCCGCACTGTCGGAGGGTCAGTGCTGAGGGAGTGCCGCACTGTCAGAGGGTCAGTGCTGAGGGAGTGCCGCACTGTCAGAGGGTCAGTGCTGAGGGAGCATCGCACTCTGGGAGGGTCAGTGCTGAGGGAGTGCCGCACAGTCAGAGGGTCAGTGCTGAGGGAGTGCCGCACTGATGGAAGGTATGCTGAGGGAGTGCAGCACTGTCGGAGGGTCAGTGCTGAGGGAGTGCCGCACTGTCGGTGGGTCAGTGCTGAGGGAGTGCCGCACTGTCGGAGGGTCAGTGCTGAGGGAGTGCCGCACTGTCGGAGGGTCAGTGCTGAGGGAGTGCCGCACTGATGGAAGGTATGCTGAGGGAGTACAGCACTGTCGGAGGGTCAGTGCTGAGGGAGTGCTGCACTGTCGGAGGGTCAGTGCTGAGGGAGTGCCGCACTGTCGGAGGGTCAGTGGTGAGGGAGTGTTGCGCTAATGGAGGGTCAGTACTGAGGGAGTGCAGCACTATCGGAGGGTCAGTGCTGAGGGAGTGCCGCACTGTCGGAGGGTCAGTGCTGAGGGAGAGCCGCACTGTCGGACGGTCAGTACTGAGGGAGTGCCGCACGGTCGGAGGGTCAGTTCTGAGGGAGCACCGCACTGTCAGAGGGTCAGTGCTGAGGGAGTGCCGCACTGTCGGAGGGTCAGTACTGAGGGAGTGCCGCACTGTCGGAGGGTCAATGCTGGGGGAGTGCCGGACTGTCGGAGGGTCAATGCTGAGGGAGTGCCGCACTGTCGGAGGGCCAGTGCTGAGGGAGCACCGCACTGTCGGAGGGTCAGTGCTGAGGGAGTGCCGCACTGTGGGAGGGTCAGTGCTGACGGAGTGCCGCACTGTCGGAGGGTCAGTTCTGAGGGAGCACCGCACTGTCGGAGGGTCAGTTCTGAGGGAGCACCGCACTGTCGGAGGGTCAGTGCTGAGGGAGTGCCGCACTGTCGGAGGGTCAGTTCTGAGGGAGCACCGCACTGTGGGAGGGTCAGTGCTGACGGAGTGCCGCACTGTCGGAGGGTCAGTTCTGAGGGAGCACCGCACTGTCGGAGGGTCAGTGCTAAGGGAACACCGCATTGTCGGAGGGTTAGTGCTGAGGGAGTGCCGCACTGTCGGAGGGTCAGTGCTGAGGGAGCACCGCACTGTCGGAGGGTCAGTGCTGAGGGAGTGCCGCACAGTCAGAGGGTCAGTGCTGAGGGAGTGCCGCACTGATGGAAGGTATGCTGAGGGAGTGCAGCACTGTCGGAGGGTCAGTGCTGAGAGAGTGCCGCACCTATGGAAGGTATGCTGAGGGAGTGCAGCACTGTCGGAGGGTCAGTGCTGAGGGAGTGCCGCACTGTCGGATGGTCAGTGCTGAGGGAGTGCCGCACGGACAGACGGTCAGTACTGAGGGAGTGCCGCACTGTGGGAGGGTGAGTGCTGAAGGAGTGCCGCACTGTCGGAGGGTGAGTGCTGAGGGAGTGCCGCACTGTCGGAGGGTCAGTGCTGAGGGAGTGCCGCACTGTCAGAGGGTCAGTGCTGAGGGAGTGCCGCACTGTCAGAGGGTCAGTGCTGAGGGAGCATCGCACTCTGGGAGGGTCAGTGCTGAGGGAGTGCCGCACAGTCAGAGGGTCAGTGCTGAGGGAGTGCCGCACTGATGGAAGGTATGCTGAGGGAGTGCAGCACTGTCGGAGGGTCAGTGCTGAGGGAGTGCCGCACTGTCGGTGGGTCAGTGCTGAGGGAGTGCCGCACCTATGGAAGGTATGCTGAGGGAGTGCAGCACTGTCGGAGGGTCAGTGCTGAGGGAGTGCCGCACTGTCGGAGGGTCAGTGCTGAGGGAGTGCCGCACGGACAGACGGTCAGTACTGAGGGAGTGCCGCACTGTCGGAGGGTGAGTGCTGAAGGAGTGCCGCACTGTCGGAGGGTGAGTGCTGAGGGAGTGCCGCACTGTCGGAGGGTCAGTGCTGAGGGAGTGCCGCACTGTCAGAGGGTCAGTGCTGAGGGAGTGCCGCACTGTCAGAGGGTCAGTGCTGAGGGAGCATCGCACTCTGGGAGGGTCAGTGCTGAGGGAGTGCCGCACAGTCAGAGGGTCAGTGCTGAGGGAGTGCCGCACTGATGGAAGGTATGCTGAGGGAGTGCAGCACTGTCGGAGGGTCAGTGCTGAGGGAGTGCCGCACTGTCGGTGGGTCAGTGCTGAGGGAGTGCCGCACCTATGGAAGGTATGCTGAGGGAGTGCAGCACTGTCGGAGGGTCAGTGCTGAGGGAGTGCCGCACTGTCGGAGGGTCAGTGCTGAGGGAGTGCCGCACTGTCGGAGGGTCAGTGCTGAGGGAGTGCCGCACTGTCGGAGGGTCAGTGCTGAGGAAGTGCCGCACTGTCCGAGGGTCAGTGCCGAGGGAGTGCCGCACTGTCGGAGGGTCAGTTCTGAGGGAGTGTTGCGCTAATGGAGGGTCAGTACTTAGGGAGTGCAGCACTGTCGGAGGGTCAGTGCTGAGGGAGTGCCGCACTGTCGGAGGGTCAGTGCTGAGGGAGAGCCGCAATGTCGGACGGTCAGTACTGAGGGAGTGCCGCACTGTCGGAGGGTCAGTGCTGAGGGAGTGCCGCACTGTCAGAGGGTCAGTGCTGAGGGAGTGCCGCACTGTCAGAGGGTCAGTGCTGAGGGAGCATCGCACTCTGGGAGGGTCAGTGCTGAGGGAGTGCCGCACTGTCAGAGGGTCAGTGCTGAGGGAGTGCCGCACTGATGGAAGGTATGCTGAGGGAGTGCAGCACTGTCGGAGGGTCAGTGCTGAGGGAGTGCCGCACTGTCGGTGGGTCAGTGCTGAGGGAGTGCCGCACCTATGGAAGGTATGCTGAGGGAGTGCAGCACTGTCGGAGGGTCAGTGCTGAGGGAGTGCCGCACTGTCGGAGGGTCAGTGCTGAGGGAGTGCCGCACTGTCGGAGGGTCAGTGCTGAGGGAGTGCCGCACTGTCGGAGGGTCAGTGCTGAGGAAGTGCCGCACTGTCCGAGGGTCAGTGCCGAGGGAGTGCCGCACTGTCGGAGGGTCAGTTCTGAGGGAGTGTTGCGCTAATGGAGGGTCAGTACTTAGGGAGTGCAGCACTGTCGGAGGGTGAGTGCTGAAGGAGTGCCGCACTGTCGGAGGGTGAGTGCTGAGGGAGTGCCGCACTGTCGGAGGGTCAGTGCTGAGGGAGTGCCGCACTGTCAGAGGGTCAGTGCTGAGGGAGTGCCGCACTGTCAGAGGGTCAGTGCTGAGGGAGCATCGCACTCTGGGAGGGTCAGTGCTGAGGGAGTGCCGCACAGTCAGAGGGTCAGTGCTGAGGGAGTGCCGCACTGATGGAAGGTATGCTGAGGGAGTGCAGCACTGTCGGAGGGTCAGTGCTGAGGGAGTGCCGCACTGTCGGTGGGTCAGTGCTGAGGGAGTGCCGCACCTATGGAAGGTATGCTGAGGGAGTGCAGCACTGTCGGAGGGTCAGTGCTGAGGGAGTGCCGCACTGTCGGAGGGTCAGTGCTGAGGGAGTGCCGCACTGTCGGAGGGTCAGTGCTGAGGGAGTGCCGCACTGTCGGAGGGTCAGTGCTGAGGAAGTGCCGCACTGTCCGAGGGTCAGTGCCGAGGGAGTGCCGCACTGTCGGAGGGTCAGTTCTGAGGGAGTGTTGCGCTAATGGAGGGTCAGTACTTAGGGAGTGCAGCACTGTCGGAGGGTCAGTGCTGAGGGAGTGCCGCACTGTCGGAGGGTCAGTGCTGAGGGAGAGCCGCAATGTCGGACGGTCAGTACTGAGGGAGTGCCGCACTGTCGGAGGGTCAGTTCTGAGGGAGCACCGCACTGTCGGAGGGTCAGTGCTGAGGGAGCGCCGCACTGTCGGAGGGTCAGTGCTGAGGGAGTGCCGCACTGTCGGAGGGTCAGTGCTGAGGGAGTGCCGCACTGTCGGAGGGTCAGTGCTGAGGGAGTGCCGCACTGTCGGAGGGTCAGTGCTGAGGGAGTGCCGCACTGATGGAAGGTATGCTGAGGGAGTACAGCACTGTCGGAGGGTCAGTGCTGAGGGAGTGCTGCACTGTCGGAGGGTCAGTGCTGAGGGAGTGCCGCACTGTCGGAGGGTCAGTGGTGAGGGAGTGTTGCGCTAATGGAGGGTCAGTACTGAGGGAGTGCAGCACTATCGGAGGGTCAGTGCTGAGGGAGTGCCGCACTGTCGGAGGGTCAGTGCTGAGGGAGAGCCGCACTGTCGGACGGTCAGTACTGAGGGAGTGCCGCACGGTCGGAGGGTCAGTTCTGAGGGAGCACCGCACTGTCAGAGGGTCAGTGCTGAGGGAGTGCCGCACTGTCGGAGGGTCAGTACTGAGGGAGTGCCGCACTGTCGGAGGGTCAATGCTGGGGGAGTGCCGGACTGTCGGAGGGTCAATGCTGAGGGAGTGCCGCACTGTCGGAGGGCCAGTGCTGAGGGAGCACCGCACTGTCGGAGGGTCAGTGCTGAGGGAGTGCCGCACTGTGGGAGGGTCAGTGCTGACGGAGTGCCGCACTGTCGGAGGGTCAGTTCTGAGGGAGCACCGCACTGTCGGAGGGTCAGTTCTGAGGGAGCACCGCACTGTCGGAGGGTCAGTGCTGAGGGAGTGCCGCACTGTCGGAGGGTCAGTTCTGAGGGAGCACCGCACTGTGGGAGGGTCAGTGCTGACGGAGTGCCGCACTGTCGGAGGGTCAGTTCTGAGGGAGCACCGCACTGTCGGAGGGTCAGTGCTAAGGGAACACCGCATTGTCGGAGGGTTAGTGCTGAGGGAGTGCCGCACTGTCGGAGGGTCAGTGCTGAGGGAGCACCGCACTGTCGGAGGGTCAGTGCTGAGGGAGTGCCGCACAGTCAGAGGGTCAGTGCTGAGGGAGTGCCGCACTGATGGAAGGTATGCTGAGGGAGTGCAGCACTGTCGGAGGGTCAGTGCTGAGAGAGTGCCGCACCTATGGAAGGTATGCTGAGGGAGTGCAGCACTGTCGGAGGGTCAGTGCTGAGGGAGTGCCGCACTGTCGGATGGTCAGTGCTGAGGGAGTGCCGCACGGACAGACGGTCAGTACTGAGGGAGTGCCGCACTGTGGGAGGGTGAGTGCTGAAGGAGTGCCGCACTGTCGGAGGGTGAGTGCTGAGGGAGTGCCGCACTGTCGGAGGGTCAGTGCTGAGGGAGTGCCGCACTGTCAGAGGGTCAGTGCTGAGGGAGTGCCGCACTGTCAGAGGGTCAGTGCTGAGGGAGCATCGCACTCTGGGAGGGTCAGTGCTGAGGGAGTGCCGCACAGTCAGAGGGTCAGTGCTGAGGGAGTGCCGCACTGATGGAAGGTATGCTGAGGGAGTGCAGCACTGTCGGAGGGTCAGTGCTGAGGGAGTGCCGCACTGTCGGTGGGTCAGTGCTGAGGGAGTGCCGCACCTATGGAAGGTATGCTGAGGGAGTGCAGCACTGTCGGAGGGTCAGTGCTGAGGGAGTGCCGCACTGTCGGAGGGTCAGTGCTGAGGGAGTGCCGCACGGACAGACGGTCAGTACTGAGGGAGTGCCGCACTGTCGGAGGGTGAGTGCTGAAGGAGTGCCGCACTGTCGGAGGGTGAGTGCTGAGGGAGTGCCGCACTGTCGGAGGGTCAGTGCTGAGGGAGTGCCGCACTGTCAGAGGGTCAGTGCTGAGGGAGTGCCGCACTGTCAGAGGGTCAGTGCTGAGGGAGCATCGCACTCTGGGAGGGTCAGTGCTGAGGGAGTGCCGCACAGTCAGAGGGTCAGTGCTGAGGGAGTGCCGCACTGATGGAAGGTATGCTGAGGGAGTGCAGCACTGTCGGAGGGTCAGTGCTGAGGGAGTGCCGCACTGTCGGTGGGTCAGTGCTGAGGGAGTGCCGCACCTATGGAAGGTATGCTGAGGGAGTGCAGCACTGTCGGAGGGTCAGTGCTGAGGGAGTGCCGCACTGTCGGAGGGTCAGTGCTGAGGGAGTGCCGCACTGTCGGAGGGTCAGTGCTGAGGGAGTGCCGCACTGTCGGAGGGTCAGTGCTGAGGAAGTGCCGCACTGTCCGAGGGTCAGTGCCGAGGGAGTGCCGCACTGTCGGAGGGTCAGTTCTGAGGGAGTGTTGCGCTAATGGAGGGTCAGTACTTAGGGAGTGCAGCACTGTCGGAGGGTCAGTGCTGAGGGAGTGCCGCACTGTCGGAGGGTCAGTGCTGAGGGAGAGCCGCAATGTCGGACGGTCAGTACTGAGGGAGTGCCGCACTGTCGGAGGGTCAGTGCTGAGGGAGTGCCGCACTGTCAGAGGGTCAGTGCTGAGGGAGTGCCGCACTGTCAGAGGGTCAGTGCTGAGGGAGCATCGCACTCTGGGAGGGTCAGTGCTGAGGGAGTGCCGCACAGTCAGAGGGTCAGTGCTGAGGGAGTGCCGCACTGATGGAAGGTATGCTGAGGGAGTGCAGCACTGTCGGAGGGTCAGTGCTGAGGGAGTGCCGCACTGTCGGTGGGTCAGTGCTGAGGGAGTGCCGCACCTATGGAAGGTATGCTGAGGGAGTGCAGCACTGTCGGAGGGTCAGTGCTGAGGGAGTGCCGCACTGTCGGAGGGTCAGTGCTGAGGGAGTGCCGCACTGTCGGAGGGTCAGTGCTGAGGGAGTGCCGCACTGTCGGAGGGTCAGTGCTGAGGAAGTGCCGCACTGTCCGAGGGTCAGTGCCGAGGGAGTGCCGCACTGTCGGAGGGTCAGTTCTGAGGGAGTGTTGCGCTAATGGAGGGTCAGTACTTAGGGAGTGCAGCACTGTCGGAGGGTCAGTGCTGAGGGAGTGCCGCACTGTCGGAGGGTCAGTGCTGAGGGAGAGCCGCACTGTCGGACGGTCAGTACTGAGGGAGTGCCGCACTGTCGGAGGGTCAGTTCTGAGGGAGCACCGCACTGTCGGAGGGTCAGTGCTGAGGGAGTGCCGCACTGTCGGAGGGTCAGTTCTGAGGGAGCACCGCACTGTCGGAGGGTCAGTGCTGAGGGAGTGCCGCACTGTCGGAGGGTCAGTGCTGAGGGAGTGCCGCACTGTCGGAGGGTCAGTGCTGAGGGAGCGCCGCACTGTCGGAGGGTCAGTGCTGAGGGAGTGCCGGACTGTCGGAGGGTCAGTGCTGAGGGAGTGCCGCACTGTCGGAGGGTCAGTGCTGAGGGAGTGCCGCACTGATGGAAGGTATGCTGAGGAGGGTCAGTGCTGAGGGAGTGCCGCACAGTCGGAGGGTCAGTGCTGAGGGAGTGCCGCACTGATGGAAGGTATGCTGAGGGAGTGCAGCACTGTCGGAGGGTCAGTGCTGAGGGAGTGCTGCACTGTCGGAGGGTCAGTGCTGAGGGAGTGCCGCACTGTCGGAGGGTCAGTGCTGAGGGAGTGCCGCACTGTCGGAGGGTCAGTGCTGAGGGAGTGCCGCACCTATGGAAGGTATGCTGAGGGAGTGCAGCACTGTCGGAGGGTCAGTGCTGAGGGAGTGCCGCACTGTCGGAGGGTCAGTGCTGAGGGAGTGCCGCACTGTCGGAGGGTCAGTGCTGAGGGAGTGCCGCACTGTCGGAGGGTCAGTGCTGAGGAAGTGCCGCACTGTCCGAGGGTCAGTGCCGAGGGAGTGCCGCACTGTCGGAGGGACAGTGGTGAGGGAGTGTTGCGCTAATGGAGGGTCAGTACTTAGGGAGTGCAGCACTGTCGGAGGGTCAGTGCTGAGGGAGTGCCGCACTGTCGGAGGGTCAGTGCTGAGGGAGAGCCGCACTGTCGGACGGTCAGTGCTGAGGGAGTGCCGCACTGTCGGAGGGTCAGTTCTGAGGGAGCACCGCACTGTCGGAGGGTCAGTGCTGAGGGAGTGCCGCACTGTCGGAGGGTCAGTTCTGAGGGAGCACCGCACTGTCGGAGGGTCAGTGCTGAGGGAGTGCCGCACTGTCGGAGGGTCAGTGCTGAGGGAGTGCCGCACTGTCGGAGGGTCAGTGCTGAGGGAGCGCCGCACTGTCGGAGGGTCAGTGCTGAGGGAGTGCCGCACTGTCGGAGGGTCAGTGCTGAGGGAGTGCCGCAATGTCGGAGGGTCAGTGCTGAGGGAGTGCCGCACTGATGGAAGGTATGCTGAGGGAGTACAGCACTGTCAGAGGGTCAGTGCTGAGGGAGTGCTGCACTGTCGGAGGGTCAGTGCTGAGGGAGTGCCGCACTGTCGGAGGGTCAGTGGTGAGGGAGTGTTGCGCTAATGGAGGGTCAGTACTGAGGGAGTGCAGCACTATCGGAGGGTCAGTGCTGAGGGAGTGCCGCACTGTCGGAGGGTCGGTGCTGAGGGAGAGCCGCACTGTCGGACGATCAGTACTGAGGGAGTGCCGCACGGTCGGAGGGTCAGTTCTGAGGGAGCACCGCACTGTCAGAGGGTCAGTGCTGAGGGAGTGCCGCACTGTCGGAGGGTCAGTACTGAGGGAGTGCCGCACTGTCGGAGGGTCAATGCTGGGGGAGTGCCGGACTGTCGGAGGGTCAATGCTGAGGGAGTGCCGCACTGTCGGAGGGCCAGTGCTGAGGGAGCACCGCACTGTCGGAGGGTCAGTGCTGAGGGAGTGCCGCACTGTGGGAGGGTCAGTGCTGACGGAGTGCCGCACTGTCGGAGGGTCAGTTCTGAGGGAGCACCGCACTGTCGGAGGGTCAGTGCTAAGGGAACACCGCATTGTCGGAGGGTTAGTGCTGAGGGAGTGCCGCACTGTCGGAGGGTCAGTGCTGAGGGAGCACCGCACTGTCGGAGGGTCAGTGCTGAGGGAGCACCGCATTGTCGGAGGGTCAGTGCTGAGGGAGTGCCGCACTGTGGGAGGGTCAGTGCTGAGGGAGTGCCGCACTGTCGGAGGGTCAGTTCTGAGGGAGCACCGCACTGTCGGAGGGTCAGTGCTAAGGGAACACCGCATTGTCGGAGGGTTAGTGCTGAGGGAGTGCCGCACTGTCGGAGGGTCAGTGCTGAGGGAGAGCTGCACTGTCGGAGGGTCAGTGCTGAGGGAGTGCCGCACTGACAGACGGTCAGTGCTGAGGGAGTGCCGCACTGTCGGAGGGTGAGTGCTGAAGGAGTGCCGCACTGTCGGAGGGTGAGTGCTGAGGGAGTGCCGCACTGTCGGAGGGTCAGTGCTGAGGGAGTGCCGCACTGTCGGAGGGTCAGTGCTGAGGGAGTGCCGCACTATCGGAGGGTCAGTGCTGAGGGAGCACCGCACTGTCGGAGGGTCAGGGCGGATGGAGCGCCGCACTGTTGGAGGGTCAGCGTTGAGGGAGCACCGCACTGTCAGAGGGTCAGTGCTGAGGGAGTGCCGCACTGATGGAAGGTATGCTGAGGGAGTGCAGCACTGTCGGAGGGTCAGTGCTGAGGGAGTGCCGCACTGTCGGAGGGTCAGTGCTGAGGGAGTGCCGCACTGTCGGAGGGTCAGTTCTGAGGGAGCACCGCACTGTCGGAGGGTCAGTGCTGAGGGAGTGCCGCACTGTCGGAGGGTCAGTGCTGAGGGAGTGCCGCACTGTCGGAGGGTCAGTGCTGAGGGAGCGCCGCACTGTCGGAGGGTCAGTGCTGAGGGACTGCCGCACTGTCGGAGGGTCAGTGCTGAGGGAGTGCCGCACTGTCGGAGGGTCAGTGCTGAGGGAGTGCCGCACTGATGGAAGGTATGCTGAGGGAGTGCAGCACTGTCGGAGGGTCAGTGCTGAGGGAGTGCTGCACTGTCGGAGGGTCAGTGCTGAGGGAGTGCCGCACTGTCGGAGGGTCAGTGGTGAGGGAGTGTTGCGCGAATGGAGGGTCAGTACTGAGGGAGTGCAGCACTATCGGAGGGTCAGTGCTGAGGGAGTGCCGCACTGTCGGAGGGTCAGTGCTGAGGGAGAGCCGCACTGTCGGACGGTCAGTAATGAGGGAGTGCCGCACGGTCGGAGGGTCAGTTCTGAGGGAGCACCGCACTGTCGGAGGGTCAGTGCTGAGGGAGTGCCGCACTGTCGGAGGGTCAGTACTGAGGGAGTGCCGCACTGTCGGAGGGTCAATGCTGGGGGAGTGCCGGACTGTCGGAGGGTCAATGCTGAGGGAGTGCCGCACTGTCGGAGGGCCAGTGCTGAGGGAGTTCTGCACTGTGGGAGGGTCAGTGCTGAGGGAGTGCCGCACTCTTTGAGGGTCAGGGCTGAGGGAGTGCCGCACTGTCGGAGAGTCAGTGCTGAGGGAGCACCGCACTGTCGGAGGGTCAGTGCTGAGGGAGTGCCGCACTGTGGGAGGGTCAGTGCTGACGGAGTGCCGCACTGTCGGAGGGTCAGTTCTGAGGGAGCACCGCACTGTCGGAGGGTCAGTGCTAAGGGAACACCGCATTGTCGGAGGGTTAGTGCTGAGGGAGTGCCGCACTGTCGGAGGGTCAGTGCTGAGGGAGCACCGCACTGTCGGAGGGTCAGTGCTGAGGGAGCACCGCATTGTCGGAGGGTCAGTGCTGAGGGAGTGCCGCACTGTGGGAGGGTCAGTGCTGAGGGAGTGCCGCACTGTCGGAGGGTCAGTTCTGAGGGAGCACCGCACTGTCGGAGGGTCAGTGCTAAGGGAACACCGCATTGTCAGAGGGTCAGTGCTGAGGGAGTGCCGCACTGTCGGAGGGTCAGTGCTGAGGGAGAGCTGCACTGTCGGAGGGTCAGTGCTGAGGGAGTGCCGCACTGACAGACGGTCAGTGCTGAGGGAGTGCCGCACTGTCGGAGGGTGAGTGCTGAAGGAGTGCCGCACTGTCGGAGGGTGAGTGCTGAGGGAGTGCCGCACTGTCGGAGGGTCAGTGCTGAGGGAGTGCCGCACTGTCGGAGGGTCAGTGCTGAGGGAGTGCCGCACTATCGGAGGGTCAGTGCTGAGGGAGCACCGCACTGTCGGAGGGTCAGGGCGGATGGAGCGCCGCACTGTTGGAGGGTCAGCGTTGAGGGAGCACCGCACTGTCAGAGGGTCAGTGCTGAGGGAGTGCCGCACTGATGGAAGGTATGCTGAGGGAGTGCAGCACTGTCGGAGGGTCAGTGCTGAGGGAGTGCCGCACTGTCGGAGGGTCAGTGCTGAGGGAGTGCCGCACTGTCGGAGGGTGAGTGCTGAGGGAGTGCCGCACTGTCGGAGGGTCAGTGCTGAGGGAGAGCCGCACTGTCGGACGGTCAGTACTGAGGGAGTGCCGCACTGTCGGAGGGTCAGTTCTGAGGGAGCACCGCACTGTCGGAGGGTCAGTGCTGAGGGAGTGCCGCACTGTCGGAGGGTCAGTGCTGAGGGAGTGCCGCACTGTCGGAGGGTCAGTGCTGAGGGAGTGCCGCACTGTCGGAGGGTCAGTGCTGAGGGAGAGCCGCACTGTCGGACGGTCAGTACTGAGGGAGTGCCGCACTGTCGGAGGGTCAATGCTGGGGGAGTGCCGGACTGTCGGAGGGTCAATGCTGAGGGAGTGCCGCACTGTCGGAGGGCCAGTGCTGAGGGAGTTCTGCACTGTGGGAGGGTCAGTGCTGAGGAAGTGCCGCACTGTCCGAGGGTCAGTGCCGAGGGAGTGCCGCACTGTCGGAGGGACAGTGGTGAGGGAGTGTTGCGCTAATGGAGGGTCAGTACTTAGGGAGTGCAGCACTGTCGGAGGGTCAGTGCTGAGGGAGTGCCGCACTGTCGGAGGGTCAGTGCTGAGGGAGAGCCGCACTGTCGGACGGTCAGTACTGAGGGAGTGCCGCACTGTCGGAGGGTCAGTTCTGAGGGAGCACCGCACTGTCGGAGGGTCAGTGCTGAGGGAGTGCCGCACTGTCGGAGGGTCAGTTCTGAGGGAGCACCGCACTGTCGGAGGGTCAGTGCTGAGGGAGTGCCGCACTGTCGGAGGGTCAGTGCTGAGGGAGCGCCGCACTGTCGGAGGGTCAGTGCTGAGGGAGCGCCGCACTGTCGGAGGGTCAGTGCTGAGGGAGTGCCGCACTGTCGGAGGGTCAGTGCTGAGGGAGTGCCGCACTGTCGGAGGGTCAGTGCTGAGGGAGTGCCGCACTGATGGAAGGTATGCTGAGGGAGTGCAGCACTGTCGGAGGGTCAGTGCTGAGGGAGTGCTGCACTGTCGGAGGGTCAGTGCTGAGGGAGTGCCGCACTGTCGGAGGGTCAGTGGTGAGGGAGTGTTGCGCTAATGGAGGGTCAGTACTGAGGGAGTGCAGCACTATCGGAGGGTCAGTGCTGAGGGAGTGCCGCACTGTCGGAGGGTCAGTGCTGAGGGAGAGCCGCACTGTCGGACGGTCAGTACTGAGGGAGTGCCGCACGGTCGGAGGGTCAGTTCTGAGGGAGCACCGCACTGTCGGAGGGTCAGTGCTGAGGGAGTGCCGCACTGTCGGAGGGTCAGTTCTGAGGGAGAGCTGCACTGTCGGAGGGTCAGTGCTGAGGGAGCACCGCACTCTGGGAGGGTCAGTGCTGAGGGAGCGCCGCACTCTGGGAGGGTCAGTGCTGAGGGAGTGCCGCACAGTCAGAGGGTCAGTGTTGAGGGAGTGCCGCACTGTCGGAGGGTCAGTGCTGAGGGAGCACCGCACTGTCGGAGGGTCAGTGCTGAGGGAGCACCACACTGTCGGAGGGTCAGTGCTGAGGGAGCGCCGCACTGTCGGAGAGTCAGTGCTGAGGGAGCACCGCACTGTCGGAGGGTCAGTGCAGAGGGAGCGCCGCACTGTCGGAGGGTCAATGCTGAGGGAGTGCCACACTGTCCGAAGGTCAGTGCTGAGGGAGCACCGCGCTCTGGGAGGGTCAGTGCTGAGGGAGCGCCGCACTGTCGGAGGGTCAGTGCTGAGGGAGCGCCGCATGTCGGACGGTCAGTGCTGAGGGAGCACCGCACTCTGGGAGGGTCAGTGCTGAGGGAGCACCGCACTGTCGGAGGGTCAGTGCTGAGGGAGCACCGCACACTGGGAGGGTCAGTGCTGAGGGAGCACCGCACTGTCGGAGGGTCAGTGCTGAGGGAGCACCGCACTCTGGGAGGGTCAGTGCTGAGGGAGCACCGCACTGTCGGAGGGTCAGTGCTGAGGGAGCACCGCACTCTGGGAGGGTCACTGCTGAGGGAGCACCGCACTGTCGGAGGGTCAGTGCTGAGGGAGCAACGCACTGTCGGAAGATCAGTGCTGAGGGAGCACCGCACTGTCGGAGGGTCAGTGCTGAGGGAGTGCCGCACTGTGGGAGGGTCAGTGCTGAGAGAGTGCCGCACTGTCAGAGGGTCAGTTCTGAGGGAGCACCGCACTGTCGGAGGGTCAGTGCTAAGGGAACACCGCATTGTCGGAGGGTTAGTGCCGAGGGAGTGCCACACTATCGGAGGGTCAGTGCTGAGGGAGCACCGCACTGTCGGAGGGTCAGTGCTGAGGGAGTGCCGCACTGTGGGAGGGTCAGTGCTGAGGGAGTGCCGCACTGTCGGAGGGTCCGTTCTGAGGGAGCACCGCACTGTCGGGGGGTCAGTGCTAAGGGAACACCGCATTGTCGGAGGGTGAGTGCTGAGGGAGTGCCGCACTGTCGGAGGGTCAGTGCTGAGGGAGCACCGCACTGTCGGAGGGTCAGTGCTGAGGGAGTGCCGCACTGTGGGAGGGTCAGTGCTGAGGGAGTGCCGCACTGTCGGAGGGTCAATTCTGAGGGAGCACCGCACTGTCGGAGGGTCAGTGCTAAGGGAACACCGCATTGTCGGAGGGTTAGTGCTGAGGGAGTGGCGCACTGTGGGAGAATCAGTGCTGATGGAGCACTGCAGTGTCGGAGGGTCAGTGCTGAGGGAGTGCCGCACTGTCGGAGGGTCAGTGCTGAGGGAGTGCCGCACTGTCGGAGGGTGAGTGCTGAAGGAGTGCCGCACTGTCGGAGGGTGAGTGCTGAGGGAGCGCCGCACTTTCGGAGGGTCAGTGCTGAGGGAGTGCCGCACTGTCAGAGGGTCAGTGCTGAGGGAGTGCCGCACTGTCAGAGGGTCCGTCCTGAGGGAGCACCGCACTCTGGGAGGGTCAGTGCTGAGGGAGCGCCGCACTGTTGGAGGGTCAGCGCTGAGGGAGTACCGCACTGTCAGAGGGTCAGTGCTGAGGGAGTACCGCACTGTCAGAGGGTCAGTGCTGAGGAAGTGCCGCACTGTCAGAGGGTCAGTGCTGAGGGAGCACCGCACTGTCGGAGGGTCAGTGCTGAGGGAGCACCGCACTGTCGGAAGATCAGTGCTGAGGGAGCACCGCACTGTCGGAGGGTCAGTGCTGAGGGAGTGCCGCACTGTGGGAGGGTCAGTGCTGAGAGAGTGCCGCACTGTCAGAGGGTCAGTTCTGA
The DNA here is from genome assembly GCF_037043375.1 of Chiloscyllium plagiosum. NCBI lineage: Eukaryota > Metazoa > Chordata > Chondrichthyes > Orectolobiformes > Hemiscylliidae > Chiloscyllium > Chiloscyllium plagiosum. Next base: position 17,999,378 of record NW_028270176.1, read on the forward strand.
GGGAGCACCGCACTGTCGGAGGGTCAGTGCTAAGGGAACACCGCACTGTCGGAGGGTTAGTGCTGAGGGAGTGCCGCACTATCAGAGGGTCAGTGCTGAGGGAGCACCGCACTGTCGGAGGGTCAGTGCTGAGGGAGTGCCGCACTGTGGGAGGGTCAGTGCTGAGGGAGTGCCGCACTGTCGGAGGGTCCGTTCTGAGGGAGCACCGCACTGTCGGAGGGTCAGTGCTAAGGGAACACCGCATTGTCGGAGGGTTAGTGCTGAGGGAGTGCCGCACTGTTGGAGGGTCAGTGCTGAGGGAGCACCGCACTGTCGGAGGGTCAGTGCTGAGGGAGTGCCGCACTGTGGGAGGGTCAGTGCTGAGGGAGTGCCGCACTGTCGGAGGGTCAATTCTGAGGGAGCACCGCACTGTCGGAGGGTCAGTGCTAAGGGAACACCGCATTGTCGGAGGGTTAGTGCTGAGGGAGTGGCGCACTGTGGGAGAATCAGTGCTGATGGAGCACTGCAGTGTCGGAGGGTCAGTGCTGAGGGAGTGCCGCACTGTCGGAGGGTCAGTGCTGAGGGAGTGCCGCACTGTCGGAGGGTGAGTGCTGAAGGAGTGCCGCACTGTCGGAGGGTGAGTGCTGAGGGAGTGCCGCACTTTCGGAGGGTCAGTGCTGAGGGAGTGCCGCACTGTCAGAGGGTCAGTGCTGAGGGAGTGCCGCACTGTCAGAGGGTCAGTCCTGAGGGAGCACCGCACTCTGGGAGGGTCAGTGCTGAGGGAGCGCCGCACTGTTGGAGGGTCAGCGCTGAGGGAGTACCGCACTGTCAGAGGGTCAGTGCTGAGGGAGTACCGCACTGTCAGAGGGTCAGTGCTGAGGAAGTGCCGCACTGTCAGAGGGTCAGTGCTGAGGGAGCACCGCACTGTCGGAGGGTCAGTGCTGAGGGAGTGTCGCACTGTCGGAGGGTCAGTGCTGAGGGAGTGCCGGACTGATGGAAGGTATGCTGAGGGAGTGCAGCACTGTCGGAGGGTCAGTGCTGAGCGAGTGCAGCACTGTCGGAGGGTCAGTGCTGAGGGAGCGCCACACTGTCGGAGGGTCAGTGCTGAGGGAGTGCCGCACTGTCGGAGGGTCAGTGCTGAGGGAGTGCCGCACTGTCGGAGGGTCAGTGCTGAGGGAGCACCGCACTGTCGGAGGGTCAGTGCTGAGGGAGCACCGCACTGTCGGAGGGTCAGTGCTGAGGGAGTGCCGCACTGTCGGAGGGTCAGTGCTGAGGGAGTGCCGCACTGATGGAAAGTATGCTGAGGGAGTGCAGCACTGTCGGAGGGTCAGTGCTGAGGGAGTGCTGCACTGTCGGAGGGTCAGTGCTGAGGGAGTGCCGCACTGTCGGAGGGTCAGTGCTGAGGGAGTGCCGCACTGTCGGAGGGTCAGTGCTGAGGAAGTGCCGCACTGTCGGAGGGTCAGTGCTGAGGGAGTGCCGCACTGTCGGAGGGTCAGTGGTGAGGGAGTGTTGCGCTAATGGACGGTCAGTACTGAGGGAGTGCAGCACTGTCAGAGGGTCAGTGCTGAGGGAGTGCCGCACTGTCGGAGGGTCAGTGCTGAGGGAGAGCCGCACTGTCGGACGGTCAGTACTGAGGGAGTGCCGCACGGTCGGAGGGTCAGTTCTGAGGGAGCACCGCACTGTCAGAGGGTCAGTGCTGAGGGAGTGCCGCACTGTCGGAGGGTCAGTACTGAGGGAGTGCCGCACTGTCGGAGGGTCAATGCTGGGGGAGTGCCGGACTGTCGGAGGGTCAATGCTGAGGGAGTGCCGGACTGTGGGAGAATCAGTGCTGAGGGAGTGCCGCACTGTCGGAGGGTCAGTGCTGAAGGAGTGCCGCACTGTCGGAGGGTGAGTGCTGAGGGAGTGCCGCACTGTCGGAGGGTCAGTGCTGAGGGAGTGCCGCACTGTCAGAGGGTCAGTGCTGAGGGAGTGCCGCACTATCGGAGGGTCAGTGCTGAGGGAGCACCGCACTGTCGGAAGGGTCAGGGAGGATGGAGCGCCGCACTGTTGGAGGGTCAGCGCTGAGGGAGTACCGCACTGTCAGAGGGTCAGTGCTGAGGGAGTACCGCACTGTCAGAGGGTCAGTGCTGAGGAAGTGCCGCACTGTCAGAGGGTCAGTGCTGAGGGAGCACCGCACTGTCGGAGGGTCAGTGCTAAGGGAACACCGCATTGTCGGAGGGTTAGTGCTGAGGGAGTGCCGCACTGTCGGAGGGTCAGTGCTGAGGGAGCACCGCACTGTCGGAGGGTCAGTGCTGAGGGAGCACCGCATTGTCGGAGGGTCAGTGCTGAGGGAGTGCCGCACTGTCAGAGGGGCAATGCTGAGGGAGCACCGCACTGTGGGAGGGTCAGTGCTGAGGGAGTGCCGCACTGTCGGAGGGTCAGTTCTGAGGGAGCACCGCACTGTCGGAGGGTCAGTGCTAAGGGAACACCGCATTGTCGGAGGGTTAGTGCTGAGGGAGTGCCGCACTGTCGGAGGGTCAGTGCTGAGGGAGACCTGCACTGTCGGAGAGTCAGTGCTGAGGGAGTCCCGCACTGACAGACGGTCAGTACTGAGGGAGTGGCGCACTGTGGGAGAATCAGTGCTGATGGAGCACTGCAGTGTCGGAGGGTCAGTGCTGAGGGAGTGCCGCACTGTCGGAGGGTCAGTGCTGAGGGAGTGCCGCACTGTCGGAGGGTGAGTGCTGAAGGAGTGCCGCACTGTCGGAGGGTGAGTGCTGAGGGAGTGCCGCACTGTCGGAGGGTCAGTGCTGAGGGAGTGCCGCACTGTCAGAGGGTCAGTGCTGAGGGAGTGCCGCACTATCGGAGGGTCAGTGCTGAGGGAGCACCGCACTGTCGGAGGGTCAGGGCGGATGGAGTGCCGCACTGTTGGAGGGTCAGCGCTGAGGGAGTACCGCACTGTCAGAGGGTCAGTGCTCAGGGAGTACCGCACTGTCAGAGGGTCAGTGCTGAGGAAGTGCCGCACTGTCAGAGGGTCAGTGCTGAGGGAGCACCGCACTGTCGGAGGGTCAGTGCTGAGGGAGTGCCGCACTGTCGGTGGGTCAGTGCTGAGGGAGTGCCGCACTGATGGAAGGTATGCTGAGGGAGTGCAGCACTGTCGGAGGGTCAGTGCTGAGGGAGTGCCGCACTGTCGGAGGGTCAGTGCTGAGGGAGTGCCGCACTGTCGGAGGGTCAGTGCAGAGGGAGTGCCGCACTGTCGGAGGGTCAGTGCTGAGGAAGTGCCGCACTGTCCGAGGGTCAGTGCCGAGGGAGTGCCGCACTGTCGGAGGGACAGTGGTGAGGGAGTGTTGCGCTGATGGAGGGTCAGTACTTAGGGAGTGCAGCACTGTCGGAGGGTCAGTGCTGAGGGAGAACCGCACTGTCGGACGGTCAGTACTGAGGGAGTGCCGCACTGTCGGAGGGTCAGTTCTGAGGGAGCACCGCACTGTCGGAGGGTCAGTGCTGAGGGAGTGCCGCACTGTCGGAGGGTCAGTTCTGAGGGAGCACCGCACTGTCGGAGGGTCAGTGCTGAGGGAGTGCCGCACTGTCGGAGAGTCAGTGCTGAGGGAGTGCCGCACTGTCGGAGGGTCAGTGCTGAGGGAGTGCAGCACTGTCGGAGGGTCAGTGCTGAGGGAGCGCCGCACTGTCGGAGGGTCAGTGCTGAGGGAGTGCCGCACTGTCGGAGGGTCAGTGCTGAGGGAGTGCCGCACTGATGGAAGGTATGCTGAGGGAGTGCAGCACTGTCGGAGGGTCAGTGCTGAGGGAGTGCTGCACTGTCGGAGGGTCAGTGGTGAGGGAGTGTTGCGCTAATGGATGGTCAATACTGAGGGAGTGCAGCACTGTCGGAGGGTCAGTGCTGAGGCAGTGCTGCACTGTCGGAGGGTCAGTGCTGAGGGAGAGCCGCACTGTCGGACGGTCAGTTCTGAGGGAGCACCGCACTGTCAGAGGGTCAGTGCTGAGGGAGTGCCGCACTGTCGGAGGGTCAGTACTGAGGGAGTGCCGCACTGTCGGAGGGTCAATGCTGGGGGAGTGCCGGACTGTCGGAGGGTCAATGCTGAGGGAGTGCCGCACTGTTGGAGGGCCAGTGCTGAGGGAGTTCTGCACTGTGGGAGGGTCAGTGCTGAGGGAGTGCCGCACTCTCTGAGTGTCAGGGCTGAGGGAGTGCCGCACTGTCGGAGGGTCAGTGCTGAGGGAGTGCCGCACTGTCAGAGGGTCAGTGCTGAGGGAGTGCCGCACTATCGGAGGGTCAGTGCTGAGGGAGCACCGCACTGTCGGAGGGTCAGGGCGGATGGAGCGCCGCACTGTTGGAGGGTCAGCGCTGAGGGAGTACCGCACTGTCAGAGGGTCAGTGCTCAGGGAGTACCGCACTGTCAGAGGGTCAGTGCTGAGGAAGTGCCGCACTGTCAGAGGGTCAGTGCTGAGGGAGCACCGCACTGTCGGAGGGTCAGTGCTGAGGGAGTGCCGCACTGTCGGTGGGTCAGTGCTGAGGGAGTGCCGCACTGATGGAAGGTATGCTGAAGGAGTGCAGCACTGTCGGACGGTCAGTGCTGAGGGAGTGCCGCACTGTCGGAGGGTCAGTGCTGAGGGAGTGCCGCACTGTCGGAGGGTCAGTGCAGAGGGAGTGCCGCACTGTCGGAGGGTCAGTGCTGAGGAAGTGCCGCACTGTCCGAGGGTCAGTGCCGAGGGAGTGCCGCACTGTCGGAGGGACAGTGGTGAGGGAGTGTTGCGCTCATGGAGGGTCAGTACTTAGGGAGTGCAGCACTGTCGGAGGGTCAGTGCTGAGGGAGAACCGCACTGTCGGAGGGTCAGTACTGAGGGAGTGCCGCACTGTCGGAGGGTCAGTTCTGAGGGAGCACCGCACTGTCGGAGGGTCAGTGCTGAGGGAGTGCCGCACTGTCGGAGGGTCAGTTCTGAGGGAGCACCGCACTGTCGGAGGGTCAGTGCTGAGGGAGTGCCGCACTGTCGGAGGGTCAGTGCTGAGGGAGTGCCGCACTGTCGGAGGGTCAGTGCTGAGGGAGTGCAGCACTGTCGGAGGGTCAGTGCTGAGGGAGCGCCGCACTGTCGGAGGGTCAGTGCTGAGGGAGTGCCGCACTGTCGGAGGGTCAGTGCTGAGGGAGTGCCGCACTGATGGAAGGTATGCTGAGGGAGTGCAGCACTGTCGGAGGGTCAGTGCTGAGGGAGTGCTGCACTGTCGGAGGGTCAGTGGTGAGGGAGTGTTGCGCTAATGGACGGTCAATACTGAGGGAGTGCAGCACTGTCGGAGGGTCAGTGCTGAGGGAGTGCCGCACTGTCGGAGGGTCAGTGCTGAGGGAGAGCCGCACTGTCGGACGGTCAGTTCTGAGGGAGCACCGCACTGTCAGAGGGTCAGTGCTGAGGGAGTGCCGCACTGTCGGAGGGTCAGTACTGAGGGAGTGCCGCACTGTCGGAGGGTCAATGCTGGGGGAGTGCCGGACTGTCGGAGGGTCAATGCTGAGGGAGTGCCGCACTGTCGGAGGGCCAGTGCTGAGGGAGTTCTGCACTGTGGGAGGGTCAGTGCTGAGGGAGAACCGCACTGTCGGAGGGTCAGTACTGAGGGAGTGCCGCACTGTCGGAGGGTCAGTTCTGAGGGAGTGGCGCACTGTCGGAGGGTGAGTGCTGAAGGAGTGCCGCACTGTCGGAGGGTCAGTGCTGAGGGAGACCTGCACTGTCGGAGGGTCAGTGCTGAGGGAGTGCCGCACTGTCGGAGGGTCAGTGCTGAGGGAGTGCCGCACTGTCGGAGGGTCAGTGCTGAGGGTGTGCCGCACGGTGGGAGGGTCAGTGCTGAGTGAGTGCCGCACTGTCGGAGGGTCAGTTCTGAGGGAGCACCGCACTGTCGGAGGGTCAGTGCTGAGGGAGTGCCGCACTGTCGGAGGGTCAGTTCTGAGGGAGCACCGCACTGTCAGAGGGTCAGTGCTGAGGGAGTGCCGCACTCTCTGAGGGTCAGGGCTGAGGGAGTGCCGCACTGTCGGAGGGTCAGGGCTGAGGGAGTGCCGCACTGTCGGAGGGTCAGTGCTGAGGGAGTGCCGCACTGTCGGAGGGTCAGTGCTGAGGGAGTGCCGTACTGTGGGAGGGTTAGTGCTGACGGAGTGCCGCACTGTCGGAGGGTCAGTTCTGAGGGAGCACCGCACTGTCGGAGGGTCAGTGCTAAGGGAACACCGCATTGTCGGAGGGTTAGTGCTGAGGGAGCACCGCACTGTCGGAGGGTCTGTGCTGAGGGAGCACCGCATTGTCGGAGGGTCTGTGCTGAGGGAGCACCGCATTGTCGGAGGGTCAGTGCTGAGGGAGTGCCGGACGGTGGGAGGGTCAGTGCTGAGGGAGTGCCGCACTGTCGGAGGGTCAGTTCTGAGGGAGCACCGCACTGTCGGAGGGTCAGTGCTAAGGGAACACCGCATTGTCGGAGGGTTAGTGCTGAGGGAGTGCCGCACTGTCGGAGGGTCAGTGCTGAGGGAGTGCCGCACTGACAGACGGTCAGTACTGAGGGAGTGGCGCACTGTGGGAGAATCAGTGCTGATGGAGCACTGCAGTGTCGGAGGGTCAGTGCTGAGGGAGTGCCGCACTGTCGGAGGGTCAGTGCTGAGGGAGTGCCGCACTGTCGGAGGGTGAGTGCTGAAGGAGTGCCGCACTGTCGGAGGGTGAGTGCTGAGGGAGTGCCGCACTGTCAGAGGGACAGTGCTGAGGTAGTGCCGCACTATCGGAGGGTCAGTGCTGAGGGAGCACCGCACTGTCGGAGGGTCAGGGCGGATGGAGCGCCGCACTGTTGGAGGGTCAGCGCTGAGGGAGTACCGCACTGTCAGAGGGTCAGTGCTGAGGGAGTGCCGCACTGTCAGAGGGTCAGTGCTGAGGAAGTGCCGCACTGTCAGAGGGTCAGTGCTGAGGGAGCACCGCACTGTCGGAGGGTCAGTGCTGAGGGAGTGCCGCACTGTCGGTGGGTCAGTGCTGAGGGAGTGCCGCACTGATGGAAGGTATGCTGAGGGAGTGCAGCACTGTCGGAGGGTCAGTGCTGAGGGAGTGCCGCACTGTCGGAGGGTCAGTGCTGAGGGAGTGCCGCACTGTCGGAGGGTCAGTGCTGAGGGAGCGCCGCACTGTCGGAGGGTCAGTGCTGAGGAAGTGCCGCACTGTCCGAGGGTCAGTGCCGAGGGAGTGCCGCACTGTCGGAGGGACAGTGGTGAGGGAGTGTTGCGCTGATGGAGGGTCAGTGCTGAGGGAGTGCCGCACTGTCGGAGGGTCAGTACTGAGGGAGTGCCGCACTGTCGGAGGGTCAATGCTGGGGGAGTGCCGGACTGTCGGAGGGTCAATGCTGAGGGAGTGCCGCACTGTCGGAGGGCCAGTGCTGAGGGAGTTCTGCACTGTGGGAGGGTCAGTGCTGAGGGAGTGCCGCACTCTCTGAGGGTCAGGGCTGAGGGAGTGCCGCACTGTCGGAGGGTCAGGGCTGAGGGAGTGCCGCACTGTCGGAGGGTCAGTGCTGAGGGAGTGCCGCACTGTCGGAGGGTCAGTGCTGAGGGAGTGCCGTACTGTGGGAGGGTCAGTGCTGACGGAGTGCCGCACTGTCGGAGGGTCAGTTCTGAGGGAGCACCGCACTGTCGGAGGGTCAGTGCTAAGGGAACACCGCATTGTCGGAGGGTTAGTGCTGAGGGAGCACCGCACTGTCGGAGGGTCTGTGCTGAGGGAGCACCGCATTGTCGGAGGGTCTGTGCTGAGGGAGCACCGCATTGTCGGAGGGTCAGTGCTGAGGGAGTGCCGGACGGTGGGAGGGTCAGTGCTGAGGGAGTGCCGCACTGTCGGAGGGTCAGTTCTGAGGGAGCACCGCACTGTCGGAGGGTCAGTGCTAAGGGAACACCGCATTGTCGGAGGGTTAGTGCTGAGGGAGTGCCGCACTGTCGGAGGGTCAGTGCTGAGGGAGAGCTGCACTGTCGGAGGGTCAGTGCTGAGGGAGTGCCGCACTGACAGACGGTCAGTACTGAGGGAGTGGCGCACTGTGGGAGAATCAGTGCTGATGGAGCACTGCAGTGTCGGAGGGTCAGTGCTGAGGGAGTGCCGCACTGTCGGAGGGTCAGTGCTGAGGGAGTGCCGCACTGTCGGAGGGTGAGTGCTGAAGGAGTGCCGCACTGTCGGAGGGTGAGTGCTGAGGGAGTGCCGCACTGTCGGAGGGTCAGTGCTGAGGGAGTGCCGCACTGTCAGAGGGACAGTGCTGAGGTAGTGCCGCACTATCGGAGGGTCAGTGCTGAGGGAGCACCGCACTGTCGGAGGGTCAGGGCGGATGGAGCGCCGCACTGTTGGAGGGTCAGCGCTGAGGGAGTACCGCACTGTCAGAGGGTCAGTGCTGAGGGAGTACCGCACTGTCAGAGGGTCAGTGCTGAGGAAGTGCCGCACTGTCAGAGGGTCAGTGCTGAGGGAGCACCGCACTGTCGGAGGGTCAGTGCTGAGGGAGTGCCGCACTGTCGGTGGGTCAGTGCTGAGGGAGTGCCGCACTGATGGAAGGTATGCTGAGGGAGTGCAGCACTGTCGGAGGGTCAGTGCTGAGGGAGTGCCGCACTGTCGGAGGGTCAGTGCTGAGGGAGTGCCGCACTGTCGGAGGGTCAGTGCAGAGGGAGTGCCGCACTGTCGGAGGGTCAGTGCTGAGGAAGTGCCGCACTGTCCGAGGGTCAGTGCCGAGGGAGTGCCGCACTGTCGGAGGGACAGTGGTGAGGAAGTGCCGCACTGTCGGAGGGTCAGTGCTGAGGGAGTGCCGCACTGTCGGAGGGTCAGTGCTGAGGGTGTGCCGCACGGTGGGAGGGTCAGTGCTGAGTGAGTGCCGCACTGTCGGAGGGTCAGTTCTGACGGAGCACCGCACTGTCGGAGGGTCAGTGCTGAGGGAGTGCCGCACTGTCGGAGGGTCAGTTCTGAGGGAGCACCGCACTGTCAGAGGGTCAGTGCTGAGGGAGTGCCGCACTGTCGGAGGGTCAGTACTGAGGGAGTGCCGCACTGTCGGAGGGTCAATGCTGGGGGAGTGCCGGACTGTCGGAGGGTCAGTGCTGAGGGAGTGCCGCACTGTCGGAGGGCCAGTGCTGAGGGAGTTCTGCACTGTGGGAGGGTCAGTGCTGAGGGAGTGCCGCACTCTCTGAGGGTCAGGGCTGAGGGAGTGCCGCACTGTCGGAGGGTCAGTGCTGAGGGAGTGCCGCACTGTCGGAGGGCCAGTGCTGAGGGAGAGCCACACTGTGGGAGGGTCAGTGATGAGGGAGTGTTGCACTGTCGGAGGGTCATTGCTGAGGGAGTGCCACACTGTCAGAGGGTCAGTGCTGAGGGAGAGCCGCACTGTCAAAGGGTCAGTGCTGAGGGAGAGCCGCACTGTCGGACGGTCAGTACTGAGGGAGTGCCGCACTGTCGGAGGGTCAGTTCTGAGGGAGCACCGCACTGTCGGAGTGTCAGTGCTGAGGGAGTGCCGCACTGTCGGAGGGTCAGTTCTGAGGGAGCACCGCACTGTCGGAGGGTCAGTGCTGAGGGAGTGCCGCACTGTCGGAGGGTCAGTGCTGAGGGAGTGCCGCACTGTCGGAGGGTCAGTGCTGAGGGAGTGCAGCACTGTCGGAGGGTCAGTGCTGAGGGAGCGCCGCACTGTCGGAGGGTCAGTGCTGAGGGAGTGCCGCACTGTCGGAGGGTCAGTGCTGAGGGAGTGCCGCACTGATGGAAGGTATGCTGAGGGAGTGCAGCACTGTCGGAGGGTCAGTGCTGAGGGAGTGCTGCACTGTCGGAGGGTCAGTGGTGAGGGAGTGTTGCGCTAATGGACGGTCAATACTGAGGGAGTGCAGCACTGTCGGAGGGTCAGTGCTGAGGGAGTGCCGCACTGTCGGACGGTCAGTGCTGAGGGAGAGCCGCACTGTCGGACGGTCAGTTCTGAGGGAGCACCGCACTGTCAGAGGGTCAGTGCTGAGGGAGTGCCGCACTGTCGGAGGGTCAGTACTGAGAGAGTGCCGCACTGTCGGAGGGTCAATGCTGGGGGAGTGCCGGACTGTCGGAGGGTCAATGCTGAGGGAGTGCCGCACTGTCGGAGGGCCAGTGCTGAGGGAGTTCTGCACTGTGGGAGGGTCAGTGCTGAGGGAGTGCCGCACTCTCTGAGGGTCAGGGCTGAGGGAGTGCCGCACTGTCTGAGGGTCAGTGCTGAGGGAGTGCCGCACTGTCGGAGGGTCAGTGCTGAGGGAGTGCCGTACTGTGGGAGGGTCAGTGCTGACGGAGTGCCGCACTGTCGGAGGGTCAGTTCTGAGGGAGCACCGCACTGTCGTAGGGTCAGTGCTAAGGGAACACCGCATTGTCGGAGGGTTAGTGCTGAGGGAGTGCCGCACTGTCGGAGGGTCAGTGCTGAGGGAGCACCGCACTGTCGGAGGGTCAGTGCTGGGGGAGCACCGCATTGTCGGAGGATCAGTGCTGAGGAAGTGCCGCACTGTCGTAGGGTCAGTGCTGAGGGAGTGCCGCACTGTCGGAGGGTCAGTGCTGAGGGAGTGCCGCACGGTGGGAGGGTCAGTGCTGAGGGAGTGCCGCACTGTCGGAGGGTCAGTGCTGAGGGAGTGCCGCACTGTCGTAGGGTCAGTGCTGTGGGAGCGCCGCACTGTCGGAGGGTCAGTACTGAGGGAGTGACGCACCGTGGGAGGGTCAGTGCTAAGGGAGTGCCGCACTGTCGTAGGGTCAGTGCTGAGGGAGTGCCGCACGGTGGGAGGGTCAGTGCTGAGGAAGTGCCGCACGGTGGGAGGGTCAGTACTGAGGGAGTGCCGCACTGTGGGAGGGTCAGTGTTCGGAGGGTCTGTGTTCGGAGGCTCAGTGCTGAGGGAGTGCCGCACTGTCGGAGGGTCAGTGCTGAGGGAGTGCCGCACTGTCGGAGGGTCAGAGCTGAGGGATCGCCGCACTGTGGGAGGGTCAGTGCTGAGGGAGTGCCGGACTGTGGGAGGGTCAGTGCTGAGGAAGTGCCGCACTGTCGTACGGTCAGTGCTGAGGGAGTGCCGCACTGTCGGAGGGTCAGTGCTGAGGGAGTGCCGCACGGTGGGAGGGTCAGTGCTGAGGGAGTGCCGCACTGTCGGAGGGTCAGTTCTGAGGGAGCACCGCACTGTCGGAGGGTCAGTGCTAAGGGAACACCGCATTGTCGGAGGGTTAGTGCTGAGGGAGTGCCGCACTGTCGGAGGGTCAGTGCTGAGGGGGAGCTGCACTGTCGGAGGGTCAGTGCTGAGGGAGTGCCGCACTGACAGACGGTCAGTACTGAGGGAGTGGCGCACTGTGGGAGAATCAGTGCTGATGGAGCACTGCAGTGTCGGAGGGTCAGTGCTGAGGGAGTGCCGCACTGTCGGAGGGTCAGTGCTGAGGGAGTGCCGCACTGTCGGAGGGTGAGTGCTGAAGGAGTGCCGCACTGTCGGAGGGTGAGTGCTGAGGGAGTGCCGCACTGTCGGAGGGTCAGTGCTGAGGGAGTGCCGCACTGTCAGAGGGTCAGTGCTGAGGGAGTGCCGCACTATCGGAGGGTCAGTGCTGAGGGAGCACCGCACTGTCGGAGGGTCAGGGCGGATGGAGCGCCGAACTGTTGGAGGGTCAGCGCTGAGGGAGTACCGCACTGTCAGAGGGTCAGTGCTGAGGGAGTACCGCACTGTCAGAGGGTCAGTGCTGAGGAAGTGCCGCACTGTCAGAGGGTCAGTGCTGAGGGAGCACCGCACTGTCGGAGGGTCAGTGCAGAGGGAGTGCCGCACTGTCGGAGGGTCAGTGCTGAGGAAGTGCCGCACTGTCCGAGGGTCAGTGCCGAGGGAGTGCCGCACTGTCGGAGGGACAGTGGTGAGGAAGTGCCGCACTGTCGGAGGGTCAGTGCTGAGGGAGTGCCGCACTGTCGGAGGGTCAGTGCTGAGGGTGTGCCGCACGGTGGGAGGGTCAGTGCTGAGTGAGTGCCGCACTGTCGGAGGGTCAGTTCTGACGGAGCACCGCACTGTCGGAGGGTCAGTGCTGAGGGAGTGCCGCACTGTCGGAGGGTCAGTTCTGAGGGAGCACCGCACTGTCAGAGGGTCAGTGCTGAGGGAGTGCCGCACTGTCGGAGGGTCAGTACTGAGGGAGTGCCGCACTGTCGGAGGGTCAATGCTGGGGGAGTGCCGGACTGTCGGAGGGTCAGTGCTGAGGGAGTGCCGCACTGTCGGAGGGCCAGTGCTGAGGGAGTTCTGCACTGTGGGAGGGTCAGTGCTGAGGGAGTGCCGCACTCTCTGAGGGTCAGGGCTGAGGGAGTGCCGCACTGTCGGAGGGTCAGTGCTGAGGGAGTGCCGCACTGTCGGAGGGCCAGTGCTGAGGGAGAGCCACACTGTGGGAGGGTCAGTGATGAGGGAGTGTTGCACTGTCGGAGGGTCATTGCTGAGGGAGTGCCACACTGTCAGAGGGTCAGTGCTGAGGGAGAGCCGCACTGTCAAAGGGTCAGTGCTGAGGGAGAGCCGCACTGTCGGACGGTCAGTACTGAGGGAGTGCCGCACTGTCGGAGGGTCAGTTCTGAGGGAGCACCGCACTGTCGGAGGGTCAGTGCTGAGGGAGTGCCGCACTGTCGGAGGGTCAGTTCTGAGGGAGCACCGCACTGTCGGAGGGTCAGTGCTGAGGGAGTGCCGCACTGTCGGAGGGTCAGTGCTGAGGGAGTGCCGCACTGTCGGAGGGTCAGTGCTGAGGGAGTGCAGCACTGTCGGAGGGTCAGTGCTGAGGGAGCGCCGCACTGTCGGAGGGTCAGTGCTGAGGGAGTGCCGCACTGTCGGAGGGTCAGTGCTGAGGGAGTGCCGCACTGATGGAAGGTATGCTGAGGGAGTGCAGCACTGTCGGAGGGTCAGTGCTGAGGGAGTGCTGCACTGTCGGAGGGTCAGTGGTCAGGGAGTGTTGCGCTAATGGACGGTCAATACTGAGGGAGTGCAGCACTGTCGGAGGGTCAGTGCTGAGGGAGTGCCGCACTGTCGGACGGTCAGTGCTGAGGGAGAGCCGCACTGTCGGACGGTCAGTTCTGAGGGAGCACCGCACTGTCAGAGGGTCAGTGCTGAGGGAGTGCCGCACTGTCGGAGGGTCAGTACTGAGAGAGTGCCGCACTGTCGGAGGGTCAATGCTGGGGGAGTGCCGGACTGTCGGAGGGTCAATGCTGAGGGAGTGCCGCACTGTCGGAGGGCCAGTGCTGAGGGAGTTCTGCACTGTGGGAGGGTCAGTGCTGAGGGAGTGCCGCACTCTCTGAGGGTCAGGGCTGAGGGAGTGCCGCACTGTCTGAGGGTCAGTGCTGAGGGAGTGCCGCACTGTCGGAGGGTCAGTGCTGAGGGAGTGCCGTACTGTGGGAGGGTCAGTGCTGACGGAGTGCCGCACTGTCGGAGGGTCAGTTCTGAGGGAGCACCGCACTGTCGTAGGGTCAGTGCTAAGGGAACACCGCATTGTCGGAGGGTTAGTGCTGAGGGAGTGCCGCACTGTCGGAGGGTCAGTGCTGAGGGAGCACCGCACTGTCGGAGGGTCAGTGCTGGGGGAGCACCGCATTGTCGGAGGATCAGTGCTGAGGAAGTGCCGCACTGTCGTAGGGTCAGTGCTGAGGGAGTGCCGCACTGTCGGAGGGTCAGTGCTGAGGGAGTGCCGCACGGTGGGAGGGTCAGTGCTGAGGGAGTGCCGCACTGTCGGAGGGTCAGTGCTGAGGGAGTGCCGCACTGTCGTAGGGTCAGTGCTGTGGGAGCGCCGCACTGTCGGAGGGTCAGTACTGAGGGAGTGACGCACCGTGGGAGGGTCAGTGCTAAGGGAGTGCCGCACTGTCGTAGGGTCAGTGCTGAGGGAGTGCCGCACGGTGGGAGGGTCAGTGCTGAGGAAGTGCCGCACGGTGGGAGGGTCAGTACTGAGGGAGTGCCGCACTGTGGGAGGGTCAGTGTTCGGAGGGTCTGTGTTCGGAGGCTCAGTGCTGAGGGAGTGCCGCACTGTCGGAGGGTCAGTGCTGAGGGAGTGCCGCACTGTCGGAGGGTCAGAGCTGAGGGATCGCCGCACTGTGGGAGGGTCAGTGCTGAGGGAGTGCCGGACTGTGGGAGGGTCAGTGCTGAGGAAGTGCCGCACTGTCGTACGGTCAGTGCTGAGGGAGTGCCGCACTGTCGGAGGGTCAGTGCTGAGGGAGTGCCGCACGGTGGGAGGGTCAGTGCTGAGGGAGTGCCGCACTGTCGGAGGGTCAGTTCTGAGGGAGCACCGCACTGTCGGAGGGTCAGTGCTAAGGGAACACCGCATTGTCGGAGGGTTAGTGCTGAGGGAGTGCCGCACTGTCGGAGGGTCAGTGCTGAGGGGGAGCTGCACTGTCGGAGGGTCAGTGCTGAGGGAGTGCCGCACTGACAGACGGTCAGTACTGAGGGAGTGGCGCACTGTGGGAGAATCAGTGCTGATGGAGCACTGCAGTGTCGGAGGGTCAGTGCTGAGGGAGTGCCGCACTGTCGGAGGGTCAGTGCTGAGGGAGTGCCGCACTGTCGGAGGGTGAGTGCTGAGGGAGTGCCGCACTGTCGGAGGGTGAGTGCTGAGGGAGTGCCGCACTGTCGGAGGGTCAGTGCTGAGGGAGTGCCGCACTGTCAGAGGGTCAGTGCTGAGGGAGTGCCGCACTATCGGAGGGTCAGTGCTGAGGGAGCACCGCACTGTCGGAGGGTCAGGGCGGATGGAGCGCCGAACTGTTGGAGGGTCAGCGCTGAGGGAGTACCGCACTGTCAGAGGGTCAGTGCTGAGGGAGTACCGCACTGTCAGAGGGTCAGTGCTGAGGGAGCACCGCACTGTCGGAGGGTCAGTGCTGAGGGAGTGCCGCACTGTCGGTGGGTCAGTGCTGAGGGAGTGCCGCACTGATGGAAGGTATGCTGAGGGAGTGCAGCACTGTCGGAGGGTCAGTGCTGAGGGAGTGCCGCACTGTCGGAGGGTCAGTGCTGAGGGAGTGCCGCACTGTCGGAGGGTCAGTGCTGAGGGAGCGCCGCACTGTCGGAGGGTCAGTGCTGAGGAAGTGCCGCACTGTCCGAGGGTCAGTGCCGAGGGAGTGCCGCACTGTCGGAGGGACAGTGGTGAGGGAGTGTTGCGCTGATGGAGGGTCAGTACTTAGGGAGTGCAGCACTGTCGTAGGGTCAGTGCTGAGGGAGTGCCGCACTGTCGGAGGGTCAGTGCTGAGGGTGTGCCGCACGGTGGGAGGGTCAGTGCTGAGTGAGTGCCGCACTGTCGGAGGGTCAGTTCTGAGGGAGCACCGCACTGTCGGAGGGTCAGTGCTGAGGGAGTGCCGCACTGTCGGAGGGTCAGTTCTGAGGGAGCACCGCACTGTCAGAGGGTCAGTGCTGAGGGAGTGCCGCACTGTCGGAGGGTCAGTACTGAGGGAGTGCCGCACTGTCGGAGGGTCAATGCTGGGGGCGTGCCGGACTGTCGGAGGGTCAGTGCTGAGGGAGTGCCGCACTGTCGGAGGGCCAGTGCTGAGGGAGTTCTGCACTGTGGGAGGGTCAGTGCTGAGGGAGTGCCGCACTCTCTGAGGGTCAGGGCTGAGGGAGTGCCGCACTGTCGGAGGGTCAGTGCTGAGGGAGTGCCGCACTGTCGGAGGGCCAGTGCTGAGGGAGAGCCACACTGTGGGAGGGTCAGTGATGAGGGAGTGTTGCACTGTCGGAGGGTCATTGCTGAGGGATTGCCACACTGTCAGAGGGTCAGTGCTGAGGGAGAGCCGCACTGTCAAAGGGTCAGTGCTGAGGGAGAGCCGCACTGTCGGACGGTCAGTACTGAGGGAGTGCCGCACTGTCGGAGGGTCAGTTCTGAGGGAGCACCGCACTGTCGGAGGGTCAGTGCTGAGGGAGTGCCGCACTGTCGGAGGGTCAGTTCTGAGGGAGCACCGCACTGTCGGAGGGTCAGTGCTGAGGGAGTGCCGCACTGTCGGAGGGTCAGTGCTGAGGGAGTGCCGCACTGTCGGAGGGTCAGTGCTGAGGGAGTGCAGCACTGTCGGAGGGTCAGTGCTGAGGGAGCGCCGCACTGTCGGAGGGTCAGTGCTGAGGGAGTGCCGCACTGTCGGAGGGTCAGTGCTGAGGGAGTGCCGCACTGATGGAAGGTATGCTGAGGGAGTGCAGCACTGTCGGAGGGTCAGTGCTGAGGGAGTGCTGCACTGTCGGAGGGTCAGTGGTGAGGGAGTGTTGCGCTAATGGACGGTCAATACTGAGGGAGTGCAGCACTGTCGGAGGGTCAGTGCTGAGGGAGTGCCGCACTGTCGGAGGGTCAGTGCTGAGGGAGAGCCGCACTGTCGGACGGTCAGTTCTGAGGGAGCACCGCACTGTCTGAGGGTCAGTGCTGAGGGAGTGCCGCACTGTCGGAGGGTCAGTACTGAGGGAGTGCCGCACTGTCGGAGGGTCAATGCTGGGGGAGTGCCGGACTGTCGGAGGGTCAATGCTGAGGGAGTGCCGCACTGTCGGAGGGCCAGTGCTGAGGGAGTTCTGCACTGTGGGAGGGTCAGTGCTGAGGGAGTGCCGCACTCTCTGAGGGTCAGGGCTGAGGGAGTGCCGCACTGTCGGAGGGTCAGTGCTGAGGGAGTGCCGCACTGTCGGAGGGTCAGTGCTGAGGGAGTGCCGTACTGTGGGAGGGTCAGTGCTGACGGAGTGCCGCACTGTCGGAGGGTCAGTTCTGAGGGAGCACCGCACTGTCGGAGGGTCAGTGCTAAGGGAACACCGCATTGTCGGAGGGTTAGTGCTGAGGGAGTGCCGCACTGTCGGAGGGTCAGTGCTGAGGGAGCACCGCACTGTCGGAGGGTCAGTGCTGAGGGAGCACCGCATTGTCGGAGGGTCAGTGCTGAGGGAGTGCCGCACTGTGGGAGGGTCAGTGCTGAGGGAGTGCCGCACTGTCGGAGGGTCAGTGCTAAGGGAACACCGCATTGTCGGAGGGTTAGTGCTGAGGGAGTGCCGCACTGTCGGAGGGTCAGTGCTGAGGGAGAGCTGCACTGTCGGAGGGTCAGTGCTGAGGGAGTGCCGCACTGACAGACGGTCAGTACTGAGGGAGTGGCGCACTGTGGGAGAATCAGTGCTGATGGAGCACTGCAGTGTCGGAGGGTCAGTGCTGAGGGAGTGCCGCACTGTCGGAGGGTCAGTGCTGAGGGAGTGCCGCACTGTCGGAGGGTGAGTGCTGAAGGAGTGCCGCACTGTCGGAGGGTCAGTGCTCAGGAAGTGCCACACTGTCGGAGGGTCAGTGCCGAGGGAGTGCCGCACTGTCGGAGGGTCAGTGGTGAGGGAGTGTTGCGCTGATGGAGGTTCAGTACTTAGGGAGTGCCGCACGGTGGGAGGGTCAGTGCTGAGTGAGTGCCGCACAGTCGGAGGGTCAGTGCTGAAGGAGAGCCGCACTGTCGGACGGTCAGTACTGAGGAAGTGCCGCACTGTCGGAGGGTCAGTTCTGAGGGAGTGCCGCACTGTCGGAGGGCCAGTGCTGAGGGAGTTCTGCACTGTGGGAGGGTCAGTGCTGAGGGAGTGCCGCACTCTCTGAGGGTCAGGGCTGAGGGAGTGCCGCACTGTCGGAGGGCCAGTGCTGAGGGAGAGCCACACTGTGGGAGGGTCACTGATGATGGAGTGTTGCACTGTCGGAGGGTCATTGCTGAGGGAGTGCCACACTGTCAGAGGGTCAGTGCTGAGGTAGAGCCGCACTGTCAAAGGGTCAGTGCTGAGGGAGAGCCGCACTGTCGGAGGGTCAGTGCTGAGGGAGTGCCGCACTGTTGGAGGGTCAGTGCTGAGGGAGTGGCGCACTGTGGCAGGGTCAGTGCTGAGGAAGTGCCGCACTGTTGTAGGGTCAGTGCTGAGGGAGTGCCGCACTGTCGGAGGGTCAGTGCTGAGGGAGTGCCGCACTGTGGGAGGGTCAGTGGTGAGGGAGTGGTGCACTGTGGGAGGGTCATTGCTGAGGAAGTGCCGCACTGTCATAGGGTCAGTGCTGAGTGAGTGCCGCACTGTCGGAGGGTCAGTGCTGAGGGAGTGCCGCACTGTGGGAGGGTCAGTGCTGAGGGAGTGCCGCACTGTCGGAGGGTCAGTGCTGAGGGAGTGCCGCACTGTCGGAGGGTCAGAGCTGAGGGATCGCCGCACTGTGGGAGGGTCATTGCTGAGGGAGTGCCGCACTGTGGGAGGGTCAGTGCTGAGGGAGTGCCGCACTGTCGGAGGGTCAGTGCTGAGGGAGTGCCGCACGGTGGGAGGGTCAGTGCTGAGTGAGTGCCGCACTGTCGGAGGGTCAGTGCTGAAGGAGAGCCGCACTGTCGGACGGTCAGTACTGAGGAAGTGCCGCACTGTCGGAGGGTCAGTTCTGAGGGAGTGCCGCACTGTCGGAGGGCCAGTGCTGAGGGAGTTCTGCACTGTGGGAGGGTCAGTACTGAGGAAGTGCCGCACTGTCGGAGGGTCAGTTCTGAGGGAGTGCCGCACTGTCGGAGGGCCAGTGCTGAGGGAGTTCTGCACAGTGGGAGGGTCAGTGCTGAGGGAGTGCCGCACTCTCTGAGGGTCAGGGCTGAGGGAGTGCCGCACTGTCGGAGGGCCAGTGCTGAGGGAGAGCCACACTGTGGGAGGGTCACTGATGAGGGAGTGTTGCACTGTCGGAGGGTCAGTGCTGAGGGAGTGCCGCACTGTGGGAGGGTCAGTGGTGAGGGAGTGGTGCACTGTGGCAGGGTCAGTGCTGAGGAAGTGCCGCACTGTTGTAGGGTCAATGCTGAGGAAGTGCCGCACTGTCGTAGGGTCAGTGCTGAGGGAGTGCCGCACTGTCGGAGGGTCAGGGCTGAGGGAGTGCCGCACTGTCGCAGGGTCAGTGATGAGGGAGTGCTGCGCTGATGGAGGGTCAGTACTGAGGGAGTGCAGCACTGTCGTAGGGTCAGTGCAGAGGGAGGGCCACACTGTCGGAGGGTCAGTGCTGAGGGTGTGCCGCACGGTGGGAGGGTCAGTGCTGAGGGAGTGCCGTACTGTCGGAGGGTCAGTGCTGAGGGAGAGCCGCACTGTTGGACGGTCAGTACTGAGGGAGTGCCGCACTGTGGGAGGGTCAGTGCTGAGGGAGCACCGCACTGTCGGAGGGTCAGTGCTGGGGGAGTGCTGCACTGTCGGAGGGCCAGTGCTGAGGGAGTGCCGCACTGTAGGAGGGTCAGTGGGGAGGGAGTGCCGCACTGTGAGGGTCAGGGCTGAGGGAGTGTCGCACTGTCGGAGGGTCAGTGCTGAGGGAGAGCCGCACAGTGGGAGGGTCAGTGCTGAGGGAGTGCCGCACTGACGGAGGGTCAGTGCTGAGGGAGTGCCGCACGGTGGGAGGGTCAGTGCTGAGGGAGTGCTGCACTGTCGTAGGGTCAGTGCTGAGGGAGTGCCGCACTGTCGGAGGGCCAGTGCTGAGGGAGAGCCACACTGTGGGAGGGTCACTGATGAGGGAGTGTTGCACTGTCGGAGGGTCATTGCTGAGGGAGTGCCACACTGTCAGAGGGTCAGTGCTGAGGTAGAGCCGCACTGTCAAAGGGTCAGTGCTGAGGGAGAGCCGCACTGTCGGAGGGTCAGTGCTGAGGGAGTGCCGCACTGTTGGAGGGTCAGTGCTGAGGGAGTGGCGCACTGTGGCAGGGTCAGTGCTGAGGAAGAGCCGCACTGTTGTAGGGTCAGTGCTGAGGGAGTGCCGCACTGTCGGAGGGTCAGTGCAGAGGGAGTGCCGCACTGTGGGAGGGTCAGTGGTGAGGGAGTGGTGCACTGTGGGAGGGTCATTGCTGAGGAATTGCCGCACTGTCATAGGGTCAGTGCTGAGGGAGTGCCGCACTGTCGGAGGGTCAGGGCTCAGGGA
The DNA here is from genome assembly GCF_037043375.1 of Chiloscyllium plagiosum. Lineage (NCBI taxonomy): Eukaryota > Metazoa > Chordata > Chondrichthyes > Orectolobiformes > Hemiscylliidae > Chiloscyllium > Chiloscyllium plagiosum. The sequence goes on from NW_028270176.1 coordinate 18,019,118, forward strand.
GTGCCGCACTGTCGCAGGGTCAGTGATGAGGGAGTGCTGCGCTGATGGAGGGTCAGTACTGAGGGAGTGCCGCACTGTCGTAGGGTCAGTGCTGAGGGAGGGCCGCACTGTCGGAGGGTCAGTGCTGAGGGTGTGCCGCACGGTGGGAGGGTCAGTGCTGAGGGAGTGCCGTACTGTCAGAGGGTCAGTGCTGATGGGGAGCCGCACTGTTGGACGGTCAGTACTGAGGGAGTGCCGCACTGTGAGAGGGTCAGTGCTGAGGGAGCACAGCACTGTCAATGGGTCAGTGCAGAGGGAGTGCTGCACTGTCGGAGGGTCAGTGCTGAGGGAGTGCCGCACTGTCAGAGGGTCAGTGGTGAGGGAGCGCCGCACTGTCAGATGGTCAGTGCGGAGGGAGCAGCGCACTGTGGAGGGTCAGTGCTGAGGGAGTGGCACACTGTGGCAGGGTCAGTGCTGAGGAAGTGCCGCACTGTTGTAGGGTCAGTGCTGAGGGAGTACCGCACTGTCGGAGGGTCAGTGCTGAGGGAGTGCCGCACTGTGGGAGGGTCAGTGGTGAGGGAGTGGTGCACTGTGGCAGGGTCAGTGCTGAGGAAGTGCCGCACTGTTGTAGGGTCAATGCTGAGGAAGTGCCGCACTGTCGTAGGGTCAGTGCTGAGGGAGTGCCGCACTGTCGGAGGGTCAGGGCTGAGGGATTGCCACACTGTCGCAGGGTCAGTGATGAGGGAGTGCTGCGCTGATGGAGGGTCAGTACTGAGGGAGTGCAGCACTGTCGTAGGGTCAGTGCAGAGGGAGGGCCACACTGTCGGAGGGTCAGTGCTGAGGGAGAGCCGCACTGTTCGACGGTCAGTACTGAGGGAGTGCCGCACTGTGGGAGGGTCAGTGCTGAGGGAGCACCGCACTGTCGGAGGGTCAGTGCTGGGGGAGTGCTGCACTGTCGGAGGGCCAGTGCTGAGGGAGTGCCGCACTCTGAGGGTCAGGGCTGAGGGAGTGTCGCACTGTCGGAGGGTCAGTGCTGGGGGAGTGCCGCACTGTAGGAGGGTCAGTGCTGAGGGAGTGCCGCACTCTGAGGGTCAGGGCTGAGGGAGTGTCGCACTGTCGGAGGGTCAGTGCTGAGGGAGTGCCGCACTGTCAGAGGGTCAGTGCTGAGGGAGAGCCGCACAGTGGGAGGGTCAGTGCTGAGGGAGTGGTGCACTGTGGGAGGGTCAGTGCTGAGGAAGTGCCGCACTGTCGTAGGGTCAGTGCTGAGGGAGTGCCGCACTGTCGGAGGGTCAGTGCTGAGGGAGTGCCGCACGGTGGGAGGGTCAGTGCTGAGGGAGTGCCGCACTGTCGGAGGGTCAGTGCTGAGGGAGTGCCGCACTGTCGTAGGGTCAGTGCTGTGGGAGCGCCGCACTGTCGGAGGGTCAGTACTGAGGGAGTGACGCACCGTGGGAGGGTCAGTGCTAAGGGAGTGCCGCACTGTCGTAGGGTCAGTGCTGAGGGAGTGCCGCACGGTGGGAGGGTCAGTGCTGAGGAAGTGCCGCACGGTGGGAGGGTCAGTGCTGAGGGAGTGCCGCACTGTCGGACGGTCAGTACTGAGGGAGTGCCGCACTGTGGGAGGGTCAGTGTTCGGAGGGTCAGTGTTCGGAGGCTCAGTGCTGAGGGAGTGCCGCACTGTCGGAGGGTCAGTGCTGAGGGAGTGCCGCACTGTCGGAGGGTCAGAGCTGAGGGATCGCCGCACTGTGGGAGGGTCAGTGCTGAGGGAGTGCCGACTGTGGGAGGGTCAGTGCTGAGGAAGTGCCGCACTGTCGTAGGGTCAGTGCTGAGGGAGTGCCGCACTGTCGGAGGGTCAGTGCTGAGGGAGTGCCGCACGGTGGGAGGGTCAGTGCTGAGGGAGTGCCGCACTGTCGGAGGGTCAGTGCTGAGGGAGAGCCGCACTGTCGGACGGTCAGTACTGAGGGAGTGCCGCACTGTGGGAGGGTCAGTGTTCGGAGGGTCAGTGCTGAGGGAGTGCCGCACTGTCGGAGGGTCAGTGCTGAGGGAGTGCCGCACTGTCGGAGGGTCAGAGCTGAGGGAGCGCCGCACTGTCTGAGGGTCAGTACTGAGGGAGTGACGCACCGTGGGAGGGTCAGTGCTAAGGGAGCACCGCATTGTCTGAGGGTCAGTGCTGCGGGAGTTCTGCACTGTGGGAGGGTCAGTGCTGAGGGAGTGCCGCACTGTCGGAGGGCCAGTGCTGAGGGAGTGGCGCACTGTGGGAGGGTCAGTGCTGAGGAAGTGCCGCACTGTCGTAGGGTCAGTGCTGAGGGAGTGCCGCACTGTCGGAGGGTCAGTGCTGAGGGAGTGCCGCACGGTGGGAGGGTCAGTGCTGAGGGAGTGCCGCACTGTCGGAGGGTCAGTGCTGAGGGAGTGCCGCACTGTCGGAGGGTCAGTGCTGAGGGAGTGCCGCACTGTCGGAGGGTCAGTGCTGAGGGAGTCCTGCACTGTCTGAGGGTCAGTGCTGAATGAGTGCCGCACTGTCGGAGGGTCATTGCTGAGGGAATGCCGCACTGTCGGAGGGCCAGTGCTGAGGGAGTGCCGCACTGTCGGAGGGTCAGTGCTGAGGGAGTGCCACACTGTCTGAGGGTCAGTGCTGAGGGAGTGCCACACTGTCAGAGGGTCAGTGCTGAGGGCGTGCCGCACTGTCAGAGGGTCAGGGCTGAGGGTGAGCCGCACTGTCGGAGAGTCAGTGCTGAGGGAGTGCCGCGCTGTCAGAGGGTCAGTGCTGAGGGAGTGCCGCACTGTCGGAGGGTCAGTGCTGAGGGAGTGCCGCACTGTCGGAGGGTCAGTGCTGAGGGAGTGCCGCGCTGTGGGAGGGTCAGTGCTGAGGGAGTGCCGCACTGTCGGAGGGTCAGTGCTGAGGGAGTGCCGCACTGTCGGAGGGTCAGTGCTGAGGGAGTGCCGCACTGTCGTAGGGTCAGTGCTGAGGGAGTGCCGCACTGTCGGAGGGTCAGTGCTGAGGGAGTGCCTCACTGTTTGAGGGTCAGTGCTGATGGAGTGCCGCACTGTCTGAGGGTCAGTGCTGAGGGAGTGCCGCACTGTCAGAGGGTCAGTGCTGAGGGCGTGCCGCACTGTCGGAGGGTCAGTGCTGAGGGAGTGCCGCACTGTCGGAGGGTCAGTGCTGAGGGAGTGCCGCACTGTCGGAGGGTCAGTGCTGAGGGAGTGCCGCACTGTCGGAGGGTCAGTGCTGAGGGAGTGCCGCACTGTGGGAGGGTCAGTGCTGAGGGAGTGGGCACTGTCGGAGGGTCAGTGCTGAGGGAGTGCCGCGCTGTGGGAGGGTCAGTGCTGAGGGAGTGCCGCACTGTGGGAGGGTCAGTGCTGAGGGAGTGCCGCACTGTGGGAGGGTCAGTGCTGTGGGAGTGCCGCACTGTGGGAGGGTCAGTGCTGAGGGAGTGCCGCGCTGTGGGAGGGTCAGTGCTGAGGGAGTGCCGCACTGTGGGAGGGTCTGTGCTGAGGGAGTGCCGCACTGTCAGAGGGTCAGTGCTGAGGGAGTGCCGCACTGTCGGAGGGTCAGTGCTGAGGGAGTGCCGCACTGTCGGAGGGTCAGTGCTGAGGGAGTGCCGCACTGTCGGAGGGTCAGTGCTGAGGGAGTGCCGCACTGTCGTAGGGTCAGTGCTGAGGGAGTGCCGCACTGTCGGAGGGTCAGTGCTGAGGGAGTGCCGCACTGTCGGAGGGTCAGTGCTGAGGGAGTGCCGCACTGTCGGAGGGTCAGTGCTGAGGGAGTGCCGCACTGTCGTAGGGTCAGTGCTGAGGGAGTGCCGCACTGTCGGAGGGTCAGTGCTGAGGGAGTGCCGCACTGTCGGAGGGTCAGTGCTGAGGGAGTGCCGCACTGTCGGAGGGTCAGTGCTGAGGGAGTGCCGCGCTGTGGGAGGGTCAGTGCTGAGGGAGTGCCGCACTGTGGGAGGGTCAGTGCTGAGGGAGTGCCGCACTGTGGGAGGGTCAGTGCTGAGGGAGTGCCACACTGTGGGAGGGTCAGTGCTGAGGGAGTGCAGCACTGTCGGAGGGTCAGTGCTGAGGGAGTGCCGCACTGTCGGAGGGTCAGTTCTGAGGGAGCACCGCACTGTCGGAGGGTCAGTGCTGAGGGAGTGCTGCACTGTCGGAGGGTCAGTGCTGAGGGAGCACCGCACTGTCGGAGGGTCAGTGCTGAGGGAGTGCTGCACTGTCGGAGGGTCAGGGCTGAGGGAGCGCCGCACTGTGGGAGGGTCAGGGCTGACGGAGTGCCGCACTGTCGGAGGGTCAGGGCTGAGGGAGCGCCGCACTGTGGGAGGGTCAGTGCTGACGGAGTGCCGCACTGTCGGAGGGTCAGTACTGAGGGAGTGCCGCACTGTCGGAGGGTCAGTGCTGACGGAGTGCCGCACTGTCGGAGGGTCAGTACTGAGGGAGTGCCGCACTGTCGGAGGGTCAGTGCTGAGGGAGTGCCGCACTGTGGGAGGGTCAGTGCTGAGGGAGTGCCGCACTGTGGGAGGGTCAGTGCTGAGGGAGTGCCGCACTGTGGGAGGGTCAGTGCTGAGGGAGTGCCGCACTGTGGGAGGGTCAGTGCTGAGGGAGTGCCGCACTGTTGGAGGGTCAGTGCTGAGGGAGTCCCGCACTGTCTGAGGGTCAGTGCTGAGGGAGTGCCGCACTGTCGGAGGGTCAGTGCTGAGGGTGTGCCGCACTGTCGGAGGGTCAGTGCTGAGGGAGTGCCGCACTGTCGGAGGGTCAGTGCTGAGGGAGTGGGCACTGTCGGAGGGTCAGTGCTGAGGGAGTGCCGCACTGTCGGAGGGTCAGTGCTGAGGGAGTGCCGCACTGTCGGAGGGTCAGTGCTGAGGGAGTGCCGCACTGTCGGACGGTCAGTACTGAGGGAGTGCCGCACTGTCGGAGGGTCAGTGCTGAGGGAGTGCTGCACTGTGGGAGGGTCAGTGCTGAGGGAGTGCCGCACTGTCGGAGGGTCAGTGCTGAGGGAGCGCCGCAGTGTGGGAGGGTCAGTGCTGAGGGAGTGCCGCCCTGTCGGAGGGTCAGTGCTGAGGGAGTGGGCACTGTGGGAGGGTCAGTGCTGAGGGAGTGCCGCCCTGTCGGAGGGTCAGTGCTGAGGGAGTGCCACACTGTCAGAGGGTCAGTGCTGAGGGAGCGCCGCACTGTCGGAGGGTCAGTGCTGAGGGAGTGCCGCACTGTCGGAGGGTCAGTGCTGAGGGAGTGCCGCACTGTCGGAGGGTCAGTGCTGAGGGAGTGCCGCACTGTCGGAGGGTCAGTGCTGAGGGAGTCCCGCACTGTGGGAGGGTCAGTGCTGAGGGAGTCCCGCACTGTGGGAGGGTCAGTGCTGAGGGAGTGCCGCACTGTCGGAGGGTCAGTGCTGAGGGAGTGCCGCACTGTCGGAGGGTCAGTGCTGAGGGAGCGCCGCACTGTGGGAGGGTCAGTGCTGAGGGAGTGCCGCGCTGATAGAAGCTCTGGGGGTGGAGGGGAATGAACAGTTTGGATAGTGCACAGCCTGGGGTGAGACTGGACGCTCCTGCAGCCCCTCAGCTGCAGCCTGCTCCTCCCTCACCGTGCTTCAGCTTGAGGGCGTTCTCCAGGTACCCATCCTCCGTCACCTTCTTGCCCTCCAACGTCAAATCCAGGGTGAAATCCCGCACGGACCAGACAAAGGCTGGGAAGAAACGAGCAAACTCCGTGGACTCGTCCTCCCCTCCCGTCGCTTTCACTTTGATCAGCTCGGTCAGTTCGGTGACGTAACTGTGCAGCCGCTAAGGAAGGGAAAAGGTGCCTTTCGGTTACAGGTGCAGCTGCCTGTTCCATGTCGCTGGAACACAGGAACAATCCAGGTGCTGCCTCACTCCCAACAGAATTCAAGCTGAAATGTTCAACCATGAGAGACAGGAGCAGAAATTAGGCCATTCAGCCCATCATGCCTGCTCCACCATTCAATCATGGCTGATAACTTTCCCAACCCCATTCTCCTGCTTACCCCCCCCCCCCCCCCCCGATCCTTGATCCCCCGGTGAATCAGGAATTTTTCCATCTCAGTCTTAAATATACTCAATGACCTGACCCCCACAGCCTTCGGTGGCAGTGAATCCCACAAATTCCCCACTCTCTGGCTGAAGTTTCTCCTTATCTCCGTCCTAAAAGGTCTTCCCCGATACTCTGAGGGTCAGCTCTGAGATGGACGGGGGTTTGGTTTCTCATCGAAGGGTTGGAAACTTGTCTCGTTCCCTCTCACAGAGGGGCTGTGGAAGCTCAGTTTCTGAGTGGGTTTAAGGTCGGGATTGGTCGATGTCTGATTCCCCAGTGGGAGTGGAGCGGCTAAAAGGTCATTGAAATACTCGAGTGGCCTTGATCGTTCTGAAAGACGGGCAGGCTGAAAGGTCTACTCCTGTCCCTGTGTACCTGAGGAGGAGAATGGTGCTATCTGAATGCAGGTTCTTTCTCTCTCTCTCTCTCTCTCTCTCTCTCTCTCTCTCTCTCTCCCTCTCCCCCCTTACTTGCCACAGGCGGTCAGTCTGAGCTGAGGGGGCTGTTGCCTCACTGTCAGTGGGTGAAGGATACTGGAGCTTGTCCATTGCGTACTGGTCGATGGTGCCCATGCTGTTATAGACCAACATACTGCTCAGGAGCACAGCAAGAGCAAAGATCCAGGAATCGTTGGTCGTATCGCCCTGCAGAGAAGATGGGAACGTTGGGAAAGTGTTCGATCAACTACGCACCGTTCTCTCCTCATCCCCAACCCGAGCAACTCTGGGATAATCCCCCTTCACAGGGCAAAGTATAAGGGAGCTTGTATAATAACGCACTTCATACTGCTCCTGTGTGACAGGCTGGAGACGGGGCTGAATGGCCTCCTCCTGTTCCTGTGTGACAGGCTGGAGATGGGGCTGAATGGCCTCCTCCTGTTCCTGTGTGACAGGCTGGAGATGGGGCTGAATGGCCTCCTCCTGTTCCTGTGTGACAGGCTGGAGATGGGGCCGAATGGCCTCCTCCTGTTTCTGTGTGACTGGATGGAGATGGAGCTGAATGGCCTCCTCCTGTTCCTGTGTGACTGGCTGGAGATGGGGCCGAATGGCCTCCTCCTGTTCCTGTGTGACAGGCTGGAGACGGGGCCGAATGGCCTCCTCCTGTTCCTGTGTGACAGGCTGGAGACGGGGCCGAATGGCCTCCTCCTGTTCCTGTGTGACAGGCTGGAGACGGGGCCGAATGGCCTCCTCCTGTTCCTGTGTGACAGGCTGGAGACGGGGCCGAATGGCCTCCTCCTGTTCCTGTGTGACAGGCTGGAGACGGGACCGAATGGCCTCCTCCTGCTCCTGTGTGACAGGCTGGAGACGGGGCCGAATGGCCTCCTCCTGTTCCTGTGTGACAGGCTGGAGACGGGGCCGAATGGCCTCCTCCTGCTCCTGTGTGACAGGCTGGAGACGGAGCCGAATGGCCTCCTCCTGTTCCTGTGTGACAGGCTGGAGACGGGGCCGAATGGCCTCCTCCTGTTCCTGTGTGACAGGCTGGAGACGGGGCCGAATGGCCTCCTCCTGTTCCTGTGTGACTGGCTGGAGACGGGGCCGAATGGCCTCCTCCTGTTCCTGTGTGACTGGCTGGAGACGGGGCCGAATGGCCTCCTCCTGTTCCTGTGTGACTGGCTGGAGACGGGGCCGAATGGCCTCCTCTTGTTCCTGTGTGACAGGCTGGAGACGGGGCCGAATGGCCTCCTCTTGTTCCTGTGTGACAGGCTGGAGATGGGGCTGAATGGCCTCCTTCTGTTCCTGTGTGACTGGCTGGAGATGGGGCCGAATGGCCTCCTCCTGTTCCTGTGTGACAGGCTGGAGACGGGGCCGAATGGCCTCCTCCTGTTCCTGTGTGACAGGCTGGAGACGGGGCCGAATGGCCTCCTCCTGCTCCTGTGTGACAGGCTGGAGACGGGGCCGAATGGCCTCCTCCTGTTCCTGTGTGACAGGCTGGAGACGGGGCCGAATGGCCTCCTCCTGCTCCTGTGTGACAGGCTGGAGACGGGGCCGAATGGCCTCCTCCTGTTCCTGTGTGACAGGCTGGAGACGGGACCGAATGGCCTCCTCCTGCTCCTGTGTGACAGGCTGGAGACGGGGCCGAATGGCCTCCTCCTGTTCCTGTGTGACTGGCTGGAGACGGGGCCGAATGGCCTCCTCCTGTTCCTGTGTGACTGGCTGGAGATGGGGCCGAATGGCCTCCTCCTGTTCCTGTGTGACAGGCTGGAGATGGGGCCGAATGGCCTCCTCCTGTTCCTGTGTGACTGGCTGGAGACGGGGCCGAATGGCCTCCTTCTCTTCCTGTGTGACAAGCTGGAGGTGGGGCTGAATGGCCTCCTCCTGTTCCTGTGTGACAAGCTGGAGATGGGGCCGAATGGCCTCCTCCTGTTCCTGTGTGACAGGCTGGAGATGGGGCCGAATGGCCTCCTCCTGCTCCTGTGTGACAGGCTGGAGACGGGGCCGAATGGCCTCCTCCTGTTCCTGTGTGACAGGCTGGAGACGGGGCCGAATGGCCTCCTCCTGTTCCTGTGTGACAGGCTGGAGACGGGGCCGAATGGCCTCCTCCTGTTCCTGTGTGACTGGCTGGAGACGGGGCCGAATGGCCTCCTCCTGTTCCTGTGTGACAGGCTGGAGATGGGGCCGAATGGCCTCCTCCTGTTCCTGTGTGACAGGCTGGAGATGGGGCTGAATGGCCTCCTCCTGTTCCTGTGTGACAGGCTGGAGATGGGGCCGAATGGCCTCCTCCTGCTCCTGTGTGACAGGCTGGAGATGGGGCCGAATGGCCTCCTCCTGTTCCTGTGTGACAGGCTGGAGATGGGGCTGAATGGCCTCCTCCTGTTCCTGTGTGACAGGCTGGAAATGGGGCCGAATGGCCTCCTCCTCTTCCTGTGTGACAAGCTGGAGATTGGGCCGAATGGCCTCCTCCTGTTCCTGTGTGACAGGCTGGAGGTGGGGCTGAATGGCCTCCTCCTCTTCCTGTGTGACAGGCTGGAGATGGGGCCGAATGGCCTCCTCCTGTTCCTGTGTGACAGGCTGGAGATGGGGCCGAATGGCCTCCTCCTCTTCCTGTGTGACAAGCTGGAGATTGGGCCGAATGGCCTCCTCCTGTTCCTGTGTGACAGGCTGGAGGTGGGGCTGAATGGCCTCCTCCTCTTCCTGTGTGACAGGCTGGAGATGGGGCCGAATGGCCTCCTCCTGTTCCTGTGTGACAGGCTGGAGACGGGGCCGAATGGCCTCCTCCTGTTCCTGTGTGACAGGCTGGAGACGGGGCCGAATGGCCTCCTCCTGTTCCTGTGTGACAGGCTGGAGACGGGGCCGAATGGCCTCCTCCTGCTCCTGTGTGACAGGCTGGAGACGGGGCCGAATGGCCTCCTCCTGTTCCTGTGTGACAGGCTGGAGACGGGGCCGAATGGCCTCCTCCTGCTCCTGTGTGACAGGCTGGAGACGGAGCCGAATGGCCTCCTCCTGTTCCTGTGTGACAGGCTGGAGACGGGGCCGAATGGCCTCCTCCTGTTCCTGTGTGACAGGCTGGAGACGGGGCCGAATGGCCTCCTCCTGTTCCTGTGTGACTGGCTGGAGACGGGGCCGAATGGCCTCCTCCTGTTCCTGTGTGACTGGCTGGAGACGGGGCCGAATGGCCTCCTCCTGTTCCTGTGTGACTGGCTGGAGACGGGGCCGAATGGCCTCCTCTTGTTCCTGTGTGACAGGCTGGAGATGGGGCTGAATGGCCTCCTCCTGTTCCTGTGTGACAGGCTGGAGATGGGGCCGAATGGCCTCCTCCTGTTCCTGTGTGACAGGCTGGAGACGGGGCCGAATGGCCTCCTCCTGTTCCTGTGTGACAGGCTGGAGACGGGGCCGAATGGCCTCCTCCTGCTCCTGTGTGACAGGCTGGAGACGGGGCCGAATGGCCTCCTCCTGTTCCTGTGTGACAGGCTGGAGACGGGGCCGAATGGCCTCCTCCTGCTCCTGTGTGACAGGCTGGAGACGGGGCCGAATGGCCTCCTCCTGTTCCTGTGTGACAGGCTGGAGACGGGACCGAATGGCCTCCTCCTGCTCCTGTGTGACAGGCTGGAGACGGGGCCGAATGGCCTCCTCCTGTTCCTGTGTGACTGGCTGGAGACGGGGCCGAATGGCCTCCTCCTGTTCCTGTGTGACTGGCTGGAGACGGGGCCGAATGGCCTCCTCCTGTTCCTGTGTGACAGGCTGGAGATGGGCCGAATGGCCTCCTCCTGTTCCTGTGTGACTGGCTGGAGACGGGGCCGAATGGCCTCCTTCTCTTCCTGTT